>NC_086316.1:2502435-2729935 GCF_963924245.1 Chroicocephalus ridibundus | reverse complement strand
TTTTCTAAATAGCAAAACAAAACCCACGAGCACTTTGAAAATGTTTTCTTTGAAAAATGTTTAACCGTTATCAGTTATGTGTTTCGCAAAGATTTCACCGGATCGTTGTATGTTTTATAGCTTGTTATCTGCATGGCTATATTCTTAGAACATGCTTTCCATTATCTTTGTACTGTACTGCGAGGAGAACGGAGAGCTCGTCCTTTGAATGTTATTTATTCAGCTGGATTCTCTTACATTACAACACGCAATTTGCAGACTACTATAGAGAGCATTTGTTCTGTTACCATCCCTAACCCTTGCGAAGTTTATTCATGGCAAAAATGTCACTTCTTTGTGCAAAGGGGCCTCCAAAAAAGTTGGAGGGTGTCTTTTGTTAGAAGAATATATGTTTGGAAATAACAGCAAATGTGTGCTACAGGGAGGAGAGAGGCCACGATGTACAGCGTATCATTTGTTTTTCAATTCAATGGTTCATCGTTTTTTAACAAATCTGTTAAAGAGCGTCTTTGGGTCCTGCTAACTTAAACATAAGCGTAAGGTTACGCCCATACTTCAGCTGCTTTGTTTAAAACCGCCCGGGTGAATGGCAAATGGTGGTGGCAGCATGGCTGGCGTTATTGACACAAAGTTTCTGAGGTCCACGTGCATGAAAAGATGGATATCTACTCTCCCCCTCCTAGAAAATTAAGAAAAAAATCCATTTTGGAGGAAACAGTCACTGTGTCTGCATCACTGAAGATGTGACTTTCTCAGCGGCCAGGGAGCATCACTGACACGTCCATGAGACTTCTCGCCCCAGGGAAGGAGAAGGACCTCTTTCTACATAATCATGTCTCTGCACGGTTTTAAGTGACCTGGACACGGAACAAAGGCTTTCATTTAACTGCCCACATTATTTGAAGCAGTGTGGGAAGTCACCAGTGGTTCTCAGCCGAGCGAACATCTTCCCATCGCCCACCGATGTTCCTCTCGCCGGGAGCCGGGCGAGGGACGTTAAGCACTTCTGACTACGCCATCGCGAGCCGCACTGCAGATCCTGTACATACAGTGAATGATGGTAATTACAGTGAAGGGTCTAGGGTATTATTTATTTCTCACTAGCAGACAGCACCTGACAGTCTTTGTATATCAAGTTGTTATTAAAATCCTATGTCTGGATGTTAAGCTGACTTATTTTATAACTAATCTTCTTTTACAACTAATCATGAACTATGTATAAAGTTTGGTAAGTAAATTAATCTAATTTGACAGGAGAGATATTAAAATGAAATAATTTATGTCATAAAATAAACCATAGTAACTTGTTTTTGTGATTGCCAAATGCAGTTTCATTACTACGTTGGTGTAAACATCTTTTCAGTAATTTCAATCTTGTATTAAGACTGGATTTGCATGATAACACATCATTTTATTACTTATAGAATGTATTTTCTGAGGATTTTGCGTATAAATCTCTTCTGAATTATCATGCCACATTGAGGATAGGGACATACAGAAATCTTTACTGATGACTCCCATCCAGGGAGCGTGTCACCCGCCCTTTTGCTCTGTGCTGCGAAGCTGAAAATGGGTAGAGCTCAAGCTGAGCTAGAAGAGAGATCTGCTCCAGTTCCCTCCCCTGAACCACGCTTGTTCTCCAATTCGCGTTTTGGGCAAACTTCGATTTCCTCAAGTATGGCTGTTGATGCTCATGATGGAGTATCATGAGTATCATGGATACTCATGAGGACAACTCATGATAAAGCCTAGTGAAAACAAGGGGAGCAGAATTTCATGAAGAAAAAAGCCGCATTGTCCTCGTTTGCTTTTAGGGTTGTTTTGTCCAATTGGATAAAGACAAAGCAAGACAGAAAATGGGGGAGGGAGGCCCACACTGAAAAATAGACTACCCAGAGATATTTATGCAAAACAGGGTGCTCAAATCTCAAGGTAACAATGGCAACTGAAGATCTCCAGAACATTTCAGGTACTCCAGCACTTGCCGGGACCCAATCTACTGAGGAAAGAAGAAAGCTTCGAGGTGTCACCTTTCTCCTTTGGATGTCTTCCTTGCGCATGACATCGCGGTACCCCTTCTTTTTCCCCTCCACGGGTGTGTTTACTATCAAACAACCAAAAATAAGTCCCACTCTGCCAGTCACAGAAAATCCTTACCAACGGAATATGGATTTCAGTGGGAATACTTGTCTAAGACCAGTTTTCAGAAGCGCATATGTCAGGTCCAAAGAAGTAGTGCCAGCTGCTCATTGAGTCTGTGATATAAATGCATATAAATTTTTTTACAGTTTATCACTTCCTAACTTCCCACCCCTGCCCTTTGCACAGCAGGTTCACTGGGAAGAAACTGGAAACTTGCACAAGGTGTGGAAGGAGGCCAGGAATCGCCGGGCTGGTAAGTAGAAATTTTTGTAGGGTGTTTAGCACGTTTACAGCATGACCACAAAGCTCCTCATGACTTCGTCTTTTTGTTTTTTTCTTTTTGGTACTGAGACTGTTTACTCACCCGTCATTTGAGTAATAGTATGTTAGGTAGGGAAAAGGACAAGATCTCCTTAGCCAAGTAGTAAGAAGTAGCAACATGTCATTTGCTGTTTTGTTAACACCGACTATTTGAAGAAATATTTAAAGTAACGGAAAAAAAAATAAATGCTTATAAAATACCAGATACCATTAAAAAATACGTATTTTGAACTATAAATGGCCATTATAGCCCTGTTTAGCACAAGAGCACTGACCAGCGCAAAGAAATTGCAGGAGGTATAAGATGTATACACTCTACAGTAGTATTTTACTATAAAAGCATGGACCCCTGCTGGCATATGTAATTTAATGTGCAGCATGCCTCTCCTAATTCAATCAGGTCTCTACATCCCTTCTTTTATATTCCAATTGGATTCCATGTGCTAAAGCCATCAAGATTTTCAGGATGAAATGAATGCTTGTATTAATCCAGCAATTTCCATTTAAAACACAGCATCGATTTGATTAATAAGGTTTGATGCTGAATAATTATACGGCAAATATGTAGGATATAGAAAAACCACAGATGTGACCACCAGCAAAAGCCTTGTGGGAGAAGGGGGTCAAAGGGAAGCAATGGCCATGACTGAGGTGATGAATTCTTGGCTTTCCTCTTATGCAATTAACAAGCAATGCTTCTATTAATTTGCCACCCCCAGAGTCTTCACTGGTCAGATGTGTCAGGGTCAAGGGGCACAGGGGCAGAGCAGGGGTCAGCATCACAGCGGCCCTGAAAAGAAATGGGAAAATGAAAGAAATCCAAATTAAATGCTAGAGTATACTTTTAGCAGTGTGGCGGGGGGGTGGGGGGTGGGGGGTGGGGTGTGAGGCATCTCTTTAATGTTAAGACTCCTGTTTTAGAATAATAAAAATGTTCTCTGCACATTTAATTCAAAGTAATCAATCTGAGGTGCAGCGCTTGAGCATCCAATAAAAGAAAATCAATGTGGTCTCTACAAGAGAAGACAAACAATGCCAGCTTTTACTAAAGGGATTATAGGTTAACATTTATTCAGTGTATTGTAATCTGATGTCAAGTGGTATAAAATCAAGCCAACAATCCATTACCACCCGTTATAGGCTAGGTGCTGATCTCATGCAAATTGACTTTTCATAGAACTTATTAAATCATTTCTGTGTTCTAGCTATGGAACGTTTTTATACAGCTGCTGAACTTCAATAAATTCTATTTCGTACTTGTACTGAGGAATATCAAAAAGACAAATATTTGTCATTTCAAAGCACAGTTTAAATTTTTTCCATGGTTTCCTTGTGCTTCCCATCTTTAATTAATCAAATGGAATGTAGTTTGTCTTAGATTAGTAACAGGAGAAAAAAAAAAAAAGCATTAATTTGAGAACTGACATAAAGCAGTAGTTCTCCGACTCTCCAGTTTCGTCCTCCAAACCTCCCATGAGAGTTATTAATTTTTAAGTATTAAGTATAATAAATTAACAAAAAAAAAAGAGAAGGAGTTTTTAAAAGATGCCTATGCTGTTTAGAGATAATCGCAGTAATCTGTAATAAAATGCTTCGCAGGGCAGAAGGATTCCATGCAAATGTCAGCTCTCCAAAGAAATCTTTGACAATGAAAGGCCCAATCCTCTTCCCGAGCAAAATCAATAGGAATTTGCCACTGATGTTGGTCAGGGTGAAACCAGGCTCTCAAGTCTGCCTTTAATAAGCCACAGTAAAAGGAGTAAAGCCTTTCAAATGATATATCGTAAAAAAGGATTTGTGTCCATCACATGTATTTTCCAGGTGTTAATTCGTAGGAGTACAGGGGGTTTGGGCATGTGGCTCAGAACCCCAATTTGTCCCGTTGGTTGCTGGCTGTAGTAACAGACGCTTATTCGTATCAGCTGGGATGGGGACCAGCACAGTGCTCTTTTCAAGTCTCAGAAAAAGTCAGTAATCTCGAGTTTAACATAATATAAAATAGCTATAGGAGTTGTCAAAGTTAACATTATTTTTGAAACAGTCTGGTTCCTTGTTAGGGTTGGGTCACTTTCATGTGTGTGGAAAAACATTACCACATGTTTGAAAATATGGCTGATATTCTGCAGATTGTATTGCACTGCAGCTCTCTGCTACTTCAAAACACTTCAGAGTGAGACAGAGGTAGGAAGGGAAATTGGACGTGACACTATTTTTATTATAAAAGCTAAGTTTGGTTTTGCCACCCTTGACACAACAGAACATTTTAGCCAGGAAGTGGTCTTTTTCTCTTTTCCACCCCCCCCCCCCCCCCCCCCCCGCCCCTTATTTTTTTACACGTAACCTTGTGGTTCTAAAAGAAAATTGAAACCCTGAAGTTCTAAATGTCACAGTGTCACTCATCCAGCACGCCAAATAGCGAAGGCAGTGCAAACTTTGATTCTTTGAGTAATGGAAGACAAGAGAGAAAAATGATTCTCCGTATTTGGCAAAGAGAGAAAGCTAAAGCAGCGTTACTCCTCACTTTGCTCTGCTAATTGTTGGAACATTTTACAAGTTGCTGCACAAACTTCTGCCTTCGTTTCCCCTCTGTAAAACGGGAAAAGTTCCTTTTATTACAACTTCCTTTCAGCTTTCTGCATGGGCAAAGCTAGATGACTGCTACAGGGAGAAGCCCCTGTTTAGGGACTGATGCGAAAAGGCTGCTTGAGCCTCAAAATTCATCTGTGTGTTGGGACGGACAAAAATTTCATCTAGAACTGTTTTCCAGGCACGTTTGAGCTGAAATAAGTGGGGAAAGCCCGCTAGGATTCCCTCCTAACCTTTTCCCACCATCGTGGTTCAAACCACAGCCCTGAACCCCATCCCTTAGCAGGGTATGTTTTTGATTTGGGCTCCTCAAGCCACTCTGCTGGTTTCCTTGCTTGTCTTCATTTTTGGCAGGCAGAACTTGGCTTTCCCCACCGTGGCTGCCTGTCTCGAGGGCATTTTCTGTGGCATCCAAAGCACCAGTGCCAAGGAGAAAGCTGTCCTGCAGAATTGATAACTCACCCCCTTCAACACGCATTTTCACAGTGTCACCAGCTTTGCCATGGAAGCTGCCCAGGACTTAAAAGGCTGGCAATTAGAATTTAAAATTAAAATGGCAGAGTAAAGTAGATAGATAGCTTATGTCCTGCGCACTTGCCAACGAACTGAGCGTCTTCTGCTTTTTCCCTCTCCGAATCATGACGCAGGAGATCCAAACTGCATGAAAAAAGCATGAAAACAAGGAGGTGGTCAGACACAAGGAGCTGGTGTTAGGTTAAAAGACCCTGCAGTTGGAAAATGCTGTTATTTTAGAGTTTCTGAATGCCTTATGCTAGGCTTTCAACAAAAAGTGAGAAAAGTTTGTCTTGAAGAAGGACGTCCTAGACCCTACAGCTCTGAAAAGCATCCCGTTTTCGCATTTTTGAGCTGAGGGCCGCGAAAGGTCTGCGGTGGGGTCCTGCACAACTGCAGTTGACAGTGGGGTTCGGACAGATGCACCCAGTTAAAGGTGATTGAATACCAAGGGCTGAGCAGTGCTTAGTACGCCTGCCGTCGTGAGACTTCAATTCATTATGGCAACAGAACGAAACAGCGCAGCGGCTGCAGAGGACATGGTTGTAGTATTGATTTGGGCTTCTCAAAAGTCTTCTCTTAGGATGCAGAGTGCAGTCAAACATGCACAAACATCATTCAGCTCCCCTGATTCTGTCATGTGCTCCCTGTACCTCGAACTAAAGCAGCCTCAAGATAGAGGAAAATGCCTCTTTAGTTGAAGGCAGACAGGGCTCTAAGCCTGACTCGAGGGGGTTATGCAGATGTGGTGACCTTTCTTCCAGAGACCAGATTTTACACTCAAATTGCCATTAAAGCTCTGCGTTCCCTCGAGGCCCACAGTCAACTTGTGTGTTTTCTCCATGAGGGTTAAAAGTCAGCGTGGCACCGTGCCCACGCTGCATACTAAACGGAGCGGAGCATAAATAAATGGCAGACCGGCCCTTCGTCCCGGGGAAGTTGCATCTTTTTTTTTTTTTACGTATTTTTGTAATACAGGTCATTTGCTATGATGATAAATGCAATATCTAACCGGGCCAGTGAGAGATCCCTCTCTGCAAACAGCGAATACACAGGAAATGCTGCACTTCTCTCACTTTCTAAATTAACTGTAAAATCCAGCGCTAACAAAAGCAGCCTCCACCTGCACCCGGTGCCAGGAAACGCACTTTTGAAGTGCCGAATTGGAAGTGAAGTGTGTTACCTCTTCCTTTAGGGTAAGATAAACAGAAGATTTCCACGAGCAACTTGCACGTTCGGCTGGATGCCGGCCAGCCAACTTTGTCCACGACACGCAGCATCTCTGTGGTCCTCCCACGTGAACTACTGGGAGGCCCTGGGCCGGAATAAGGGCTTTTGTCCTTGTGCACGTGTTACAAAGGGGTCTGTGGATAACGGAGATAAAATTCCGTTCCTGTTAAAGCTTAGTACGAGTTGCGCTATTAACTTCAATGCAGAAGTGATTTAACCCGGGAATTTTTTCCGTTATGGACCTTCCAGTCATTCCGCCCCGACTCTTCCCCAGCACTGTGGGCACGAAGCTGCTTGCAAACACGAATTCCAAATTTAACCTCTTAGAGCCACCTGCTCTAAGAGTGGGTGTAGAAAATACAATGGCTTTGGGGAGAGGGAGTGTTTGCAGAATTCTCCCCGCCTTGCAAAACAGGGGCAGAGTCGTCTTCCGATGCAGCCGGACGGCTCTCGTGCATTGCGCAGAGCTGGTATGGCAAAAATGAGCTTCGTACAACAGGCATATGTGAGAGCTCTGTCTTGCTCTACAAGGGGTGAACATCCATCACTCTTTAAAAGGAACAGACAATTTGGTCTATTTCAAAAGCAGCATCTGAGTAAAGAAAGGAAAAGCTGCACACTTCGGGGAATTAAACTTGAACATTATGTTTCCATATGTAAAACTATATTCCTACAGCTGCAAGTGGTAATCACCATATATTTTTTTCTCAAAAATTAGTTGAAGACCTAAAAAGTTTTCTATAAAATAGAAAGAGCATATTATTAATTATGAAGGCCTAATGACATATCAGACAAAAGCCTTATCCCGGCAGCTCAGTGGGCATTTCTGAAAACTCATGTGATGAGACATAGCTCTTGACAGAGGTTTTGGATAGAACATTTAATCAAGATGTTGAGAGAAATTAGATGTCTTTATCCACAAGCTAAGCATGTTTAGAAACTACTCAGAAATCAATTCGTAGTGCTAAAGCAAATTTTCTATATAGGCAGTATAGGAAATTGGAAATAAGGCTGCCAGCAGCAGGCGATTCACGGTGGTTTATGTTTAAAAAATAATATTGTTTTTAAAGGGAGGCAACAGTTTTCAGTTGATTTGAGGAATCCTTTCTTTCTGCTGCCCCCAAATTATTACCTCTTTCTTCAGTTATGTAGAGCGTCATCAGACAATTCCAAATTATTAAGGCATCTGTTGTAACGTTAAATACAATAAATACACAGAGCCCCATCCCAGCTCAACAGCAACAGCAATCTGTAGCTTGTGTTGCAGGTCTTTCATATGATTACTGAACACCACATTAAACACGAGTTTTAAAAGAAAAAGAAAAATAGCTGCCTTAAATGCCACCATGGCTGCTGGTTAACAGAATTGGGTGGGCAAGGACTTCAATGGGAAGCTGTACCTGTGAAGGAAATATCCTGTATGTACTCACAGCTGGAAGTTGAGTTAATTAAAGTATGAATGATATCTACTCTAACCCCCTCATAAGCCTGTATTACAAGCTGCTATTTGATATAAGGCTGCTTGATCTTGTCTCAAAGCTAAAAGAATCTCCATTTTAATATTTCCTGCAACACTTGAAATGTTTGGGTCCTAAGGAAGGCATTCAGTTAAAAAAAAAAAAAAAATTCAATGTCAGACTTGTGCCTTTTTTGCCGCATTTCCCCCCCGCAAAAAAAAAAAAAAAACCCACCATGGGACAATGCAGAATTTCAATTATATTTTAATCAACATAATTCCAGGATGGAGCTGGTTATTAGACAGGACTGAAAAGACAGTAGCTTTCTTGGAAATGACACAAACATAGTCCATAAATAATTTCATTATATGTGTGTTGGATGAACTGGCTTTCCTTTGTAATGAGGTAGAAAAGCATTTCAGATGTAAGTTACCAGTTCTTTGAACTTGGTCTTGCTCTTTCTCCGAGGGGCTTTGTACACCGCAGACTGCCTCCTTCACTAGGCAAAGCCGAATACACATTGTATTTTGCAAGTTGTTGAGAAAAATGAGCGTTTTCTGTACGTGTCACCATATTTGCAATCCTACTCTGAATTGCCGATAAAGTGATAGCCTCTGAAAAAACAGCTTCAGATCAGCCAGAGCAAGAGAAGTCTTTTCCCTAGATGCACATGTGCAGACATCTTTTGTCCTTTTCCTGCTGACCCTTAAATCTGCTGTCTCTAAGTCCTGCACAATTACACGAGAAGCCGCTTCAGTCGTTCTGGAAGGTATTTTCTCCCTTCTCGTTTATTATATAACTCTGTGATCTCTTCCCCCAGTTGTTCTTCAAGCCATTGCCGTGACATTTCAGTTCAACTTCATTTACTTATCACAAAAGGATCTCGGTGGAATTTTCTGGCAAGTAAGAACTATTAATAATAGATTTCCTGTCATATTAAAAGTCAGTAGGCTATGACTTAATACTGAAATGGAATGTCAAACTTTATGTTGACTTTCTTGTGTCCATCTGTTTGTTTCAGAAGCTCAAGATTTTCAGCTATAGTGGTGGGTTTTTTTAAAAAAGAAGGTTCGCTTAGTTTGCACAAGAAATTCCCAACTTTAAAAAAAGGAAGACTTTGCCTGCCACTTATCTGCCTGAAAATAAATCCTAGAATAAGGGACCCAGAATCTTCTTTAGAAAATTAAAAATATTTATTAAACAACCTAGTGTGGCTTTGAAAAATTATTTATCTGATAAATAGTACAAGAGATCTAAATAACCTATTCTGGCCTATTGGGCAGGTAGTGTAGGTATTTATTTGACCATTCTTTCATAATTGATTGCGTTTATCAGTCCAAGCACCTCTGAAGGGGTCATTCTGCTCTATCAGTCGGATTAATACCAAGGGGCACGAACAAAGGTCTTTCCAGAAGCAGGAAGGTGTCCACATTTCAGTAGCCATGTCCTTTGACTTGATGTGAACCTTTGGGTAACTAGCCAAGTTTGTCAGAGTACCCTGTACTTCCAGAAAAAGTCAGAAATTTTACTGAAATTTTGTGGTCAAACCCTGGATGAAATCAGCTGGACTGGTAGAAGATAATGGTGCCTTGTCCTCACCAACTTTGTGGAGGCAAAGACTTTTAGTCTTCAAATTCCCAGTGTGTACTGCAGGATACACAGGTTTTCATAGACACGTTCATTATAAATTAAAACTGAAGCTCGCCTTTAAAACACCAGAAATATTTCTCTGGAGTTGGTCAACAACAGAATAAAAAGAGGACAAAACACAACTGGGTGCTACAGGTGAGATCTCATCCCGGAATGTAGTTGCAACGACCACACATCAGTCTTCATTCCTCAGAGGGAGGTTTCATGAGCTAAAAGGGAGACAGGTAAAAGTAACAACGCCCCTGCTCCTTTTGTCATCACCCTGATGTGGCAGATGCCATCCCAGAAATGCTTTGGCAGGAGCATCCACCTGATCCCCGAGAAACACGGCCGTTGCTCCCAGCTCCCTTCTTCCCCCCCAGCCCCACTCGAGCAGGATTTCCATGAGATACTGTGGGTTCCTGGGGGGGGAAAGGGGTCCTGCAACTCACTGAGTAAAAAGCAGAATTATAACATGGGAACAGAATCTTCTCAAGATGATGGAAACGCACGTTTTATTTTAATTAATGGGATTAAGTACTTTGCAGTTTCTCGTCCTGAGTGTTAAAACCTAGCATGTAAATTTCTTTTTAGTTTCATATTGATCCACCCTTTGATAATGAATATTGTTATATCCATATAAAAAGCTGTATTTAAAATGACTACAAAGGTGTCCCCATGATCTCAGAACACTTAATTCTCAAGAATTTTAAAATGAAAATGAAAGAGGGTACCGAAAGGGTATGAATCTTAACGGAGCAGAACGATCATGTTCTGCTCTGTAACAGGGTGGCATTTTTTATTTGTTGGATTGTAAAGGGTAAAAAAGCTTCCTCTCTTATCTTGTGCAACGTGAAAACAGCCAGCCTGATTTTAATACATTAATATTGTAAAATAAACACAAGGCACCGTGTGTCAGGCTTTCAGAACGTATCGTTACAGCTGCATTAAAAGCTTGTGAGGACAAGGGGCTTCTGTGTTGCAGAAGTACTCGTCCACCCTAAATACATCATTATAACCCATACAGGTAGCATCAAAGAAAAGACAAAAAACACAGACGGTGGAGAGAGTTCTGCGTGCTTGCTAACTCTTAACCCCATCAGACATCCAGAGATGAAGAGGCCGAGCTAAACAACGCCTCACAGTAGTATTATAATTAAGGATTTGTAAGCAGTAAAATGTGTCCCTGCAGATGAAACAACAACCTTTAACCCACCTGAGAAGGGCTCAGAAAATAGCGTTGACATGGCTTGTACCTGGAGCACATTATGTCTGTTCCTGCCGCGTGGCTTTTTAGGACTAGGGGGTTGATTTTGGCAACCTTAAATCCATAAGAAATACTGGTTTTATTATACCTTTTACAAACATTAGACTTCAGCTATCAGAGCTTTGAAAGCTTATTTATAACGGCCCCACCTACAGCCACTAACCCTCGTTCCTTACCTAGGACATAATTAAACTTCTCCAGATCCCCATTAACCTGTTCCTTTGATCTCCGCGGTGATGATATGCAAAGCCATCCTATAAGGCCTCATCTCTTGCTATTGGTTAGGATTTTTGATAACTGTATGCAGAGTTCTGAGGAAGCAAAATCTATTGAAGATTTTCTCAAGCTATGGACAAATCCAGCTCAAAAGACCAATTTAAAAAAATCCACGTATCGAGTGAAGCGTCTTCATTAGGGTCTAAGGCCTAAAAGAAAATACCAGTCCAGGGAAATGCTGAAGGTCTGTGACTGACCTTTCTTTGGTTTTAATCACTGAAACTCCCGACAGCTTAATAAGTTGAAGGTGCTGGATCACAGTCTAACTTAATAAGGCCCACAGCAGAGCCTTGGCCACCTTTGATTGCTCCCATAAGTCTTAGCACATCTGGTACTCTGTCCTTGGGTGAGAAATGTTTTCCATAACTTTCCTCATGTTCACTACCCTGCATATAAATTGTTTTTATTAAACCAAGAATGATACAGCACTGTATATTTGTGTGAGCTTTTGCAGTTTTCAGCCATCACCCTACTGAGAGAGATGATTGTTTTCTCTGAAATGGAATTAAACACGGTTTATCACAAGAATCTCCTTAGCTTTTTCCCCCCACCACCACTTGTTTTACTGAGAATCACATGGGTCAACCTAACCTTCAGCTGTGACACAAGATTAAGGAACTGGAGATTGCAACAAGTCGAGTAGGAATCATCTGCAATCTGCTGCATTTGTTCTTTTGCAAAAAATACAGCGCAGAAGGGCGAGCACAGAGTTGGCCAGGGAGCTTGCTTTTAAGAAAACGGAAAGCCAAACCCCGTGCCAACTTAACTGGGAAAGTTGGGGTTTTTTTCCTATGTGTATCTTAGCTATTATGTAAATTAATATAACGTATGTCCTTATACATAGAAAGTGTGGCAAAAATGAGAAAAATACCATTTCATGACGACTGCTACATACAAGCATTTGGCTGTACTATACACACATGTATACGCACACATATACACACACATATAAGGGAATAATGATGCTCACAAAAAATCAGAAACTGCTCTGCCTAAATCTGTTGTTCCTGACAGATCTAATCTTACACAACCTTTCAATAGTTTATGTTTGTCTATTTAGGTTTTTTTTCTATTTTATTCAGACCCTTTTTTGTTCACAGCAGTAGGATATCTGAGCAACTTCAGTCAGTGATGAAAAAAAAAGGTGTGAGCGGTGCCAGTGATCCATTTTGTCTCCCATCCTCCTCCTGGAAATAAGTGTGCAAAGTAGGTTTTGCTCTCCACAGGGCTTGGGTTGTTGTTGTTCTTCAATATGTGATGTAATATTCAACTTGAAAATCCAAGACTGAGATGCATCTTTCCCTGGAAGCACAGGCTGGTGATGTTTGCAAAGGTCCTTGGACTCATTTTGTAGGATTTGGTTCCATGGTTTTCTACCAGCCCTTGACAAAGTTTTATTTCGTGCACAGGCGAACTTTAACAGTTAGATTTGTGGATTTATATACACATAAGCCAGGAGTATATTTGTTTGAAGGGATAGCAGATTAGTAAAGGCATATAACTGTTCCCTTATCTTTTTGTTTCTTTGCTGCAATACTATGTCTCAAAACTGGATTGCTTAACAGTGAAGGAAATGTGCAGTTCTGACTAGGGACCTGTAGGCAAGGTTGGTGGAAGATGCCTCTTTGGAAAATGAATACCTCTGAATTCAGGTTCCACGTGGAGTTCATAGTGCTTTCCGTAAGGCAGAACTGGTTAAATAATGATGATTAGTGTTTCCTTACATTTTTCAATTATTGTCAGAAAAATATATTTTACAAGTGATAAAGTAATGTATTCACAAAGACCTGATCTAAAAGCAGGAGAATATACAATTCAAAGGATCTGCTTTACTTCTGTTTTTAATTGATTACATTGTTGCCTGGGTGCTGTTTTAAGATAATCCCTTCCTGCAGGTTGTTTGAAGAGACAAACAGAAGTGACTTCTCACTAAATTTTGCCACATGCCCTCAAAACCCTAAACTCTCATTAAATATGGGTTTATGTGAGCAACGACATGCTTCCAAAGGAGGACTTCTCACTCATTATCAACATCCCCACAAGATGCAGACGTCGCTGTAATAGTGGCAGAAGCTCCATGACCATACTGGGTCTCATCAATGGTCGTTGCCCATTTAGGAGAGGCTGTAAGGGATGTCCGGGGAGAGAAAGAAGAAAGCAAGTATATGTGTTAGTTCCCTTAGTACTCTCCCCGCCTTCACTTACTTTCAACTCAGAGACTTCCTGAGTTGGAAGGGATTTTTATGCAAATGCTATGTAAATTCTACATAATCCTCAATAGATTCCTCTTCTATGAAACTGCTCAGTCTCACTTGAGCCCACCTAAACTTACAGCTTCCCCAGTGTTCTCTGGCAAGAAGAAGCCTTTTTCCAGCCATAACTTCTTTTGTTTGCTCTGATGCTTCTTTGACACTTCCATTTCCACGTTGGAAGAGATGGTGAATAGTCAGTTTGTATTCACCCTGTCTATGCCACTCATGGCCCGGAGAACTCTACCAAATCTCTCCTGCGCTACATCCTCTCTTTTCCAGACTTCTACTTAGTCATACTTCATGTGGAAGCTGTTCTGCGGTACTGATCATCCATTTGGCCTTTATAAGCACCTTGTGCAATTCCACTGCATATTTTAGAGAGAAAGGGACCAGAACTGCAAACAGTATTCAAGAGGTGAGTGAGCACAATGATAGTATCTGTTTTTTTAATCCATTTCCTAGCATTTGCTCTGCTTTGACTGATTGCCACCAAGCTCTACACACACTTTTTCATGGAAATATCTCAGCAATAACTCCCAGAGATATCACTGCTGTATGGCAACAGTGAGGTCAGAGACCATTAGTTCATAGGTAAAACCGGGATTTATTTTTTTTTCACGTGCGTCACTTTAAATTTTTCTCCATTCAGTTTCACACACCATTTTATTGCTCAGTCACATGACTTACGAGGTTCTTCTGTAGTCTTTCAGTCAACTACCAGAGAATCATAGAATCATAGAATGGTTTGGGTTGGAAAGGACCTTAAAGCCCACCCAGTGGCACCCCCTGCCCTGGGCAGGGACACCTCCCACCAGCCCAGGTTGCTCCAAGCCCCGGCCAACCTGGCCTTGAACCCCTCCAGGGATGGGGCAGCCACAGCTTCTCTGGGCAACCTGGGCCAGGGGCTCACCGCCCTCACACCAAAGAATTTCTTCCCAATATCTCATCTAAATCTCCCCTCTTTCAACTTAAAACCATTACCCCCCATCCTACCACTACACTCCCTGCTAAAGAGTCTCTCGACATCTTTCCTGTAGGCCTCCTTTAGGTACTGGAAGGCTGCTATAAGGTCTCCCCAGAGCCTTCTCTTCTCCAGGCTGAACAACACTATCACCCCTACTGCATTGGATAATTTCAAATCACCATTTGTTTCCATGAGCTCAACATTTCCCCTGTGTAATAGTAACTCAATGCATATGTTTTTGCATCATAATAGAAACACAGAAACATTCAGGTTAGGAGGAACCTTGGAGAGTCATCTGTTCCGTCCTCCAGCTCAAAGAAGGGTCAACAGTGAACTCACACTAGGTCTCCCAGGGCTTTTTCCAATTAGGTCTTGAAAACCTCTGGTGATGGATGTTCCACAACCTCTTTGGGAAACTGAGCCCAAAGCTCAAAGCTTAGTTATACCTGTAGCGAAATTCTTCTACTTTTGTGCAGTGTCAGCCTCCTGTTTCAGTTTATAACCAGTGTCCCTCATTCTCCCACCATGCACCTCAGAAAGGAGACTGGCTTTATCCTTTTGGTAGCCTCATGGATTGACCAGCCTGTACCTGTACCTCCTTGGATGAAACTTCTTTCCCTTTCTGAAGATAAGTGCAACTTTTTCTGTTCCCTTTCAAAGCCATGCCCCAACCTCCATTACCCTTCAAAGACAACAGAGATTGTCCTCACAATGCCAGCAGCTCTCACAACACCCTTGAACATACACCATCTGGTCCCACGGACCTGTATGGTGTGTGTGACCTTCTCAGGAGATCCCTGACTCGGGTATCTGAGCAATTCTGCTAATGCTTCTTCCTCTCTTCTTGAACCTTGTCTCCAGGCACAAAGGGCTGGGAGGTAAATAACAAGGCATAGAAGACACTGAATACCTCAGCCTTATCTATGTTGACTGCCGTTAAATTACTTACCCCATTCAGCAGCCTGTATCTGTAGAAGCTTTTATTCTTGCCCTTGACATCTCTTGTTAGCTTCAAGTCTAGCTAAGCATTGGCTTTCCCCTGTTTCCACCTCCTTTATATGTCCTCTTTGTATTGGACCTCAGCTGTGAGTTCCCTGTTTGGCTCAGCCAGTCTCCTGATAAATCTACTCATTTTCCTGAGTATTGGGATACCTCGTTTTTCTGTTTGGAGGAGGTCGACCTGCCAGCCCTCGTGAGCTCCTTTGCCCTTCAGAGTTGCCCGTCACAGGATCCCACCCATCAGTTCCCCAAGCAAGCTGAAGCTTGCTGAGGTCTGAACTTTCCTTCCTGCCCTTATCAATCCCTTCAGTATCATGAATCCTGCTTTAACATGGTCATAACAACCAAAGTTGCCATTGATTAGCACATCCCCAACCAGTCCTTCTTTTCTTGTGAACAGCAGATCCAGGCAGCAACACCCCTGGTGGGTCCAAGGTAGCGTCTGCATGAAGATGTTATCCTGGATAACACCTGGATGGCATGGTGTTGCTTTTTCAGTAGATGATTGTCTCAGATTTGTCAAATTCAGCAGCGCTTCACAGATTCAGCACACATTTGTCCCCCAGCTTTGAGCCACTGTAACGCTTTTTGGAAAATTTAGACAGCCGTGTGTATTAAACTGTGGGGTTGCAGCTCACTGAGGCTGACTGGGGCATCTTCTGCCCCATCAGGAGACATGTGGCCTCCTGCCCCTTCTGGAAGAGCACTTCTCTCTTTTCTATACCTCTTGCACAAGAGATTGTGAAGAGGTCCTTTAATGACCCCTTTGCACCTCCCATCTGCAATTCGTCAACCAGGAGGATTCTACAGATGCTGCTTTGGATCCCTCTAGCTCATCTCTGTGGCAGAATGAGGCCAGAGGAAAAAGAAGAGTCTCACACGGGAACTCTCCTCTACGGAGAACAAGTTTTTGATACCCATTCCAGTTTGCTATTAACAACTACCACCCAGCTGAAGTGGTTAACTGGTCAGGCCAAGGTCAACCAGCTCTACTCCATAATCATTTTCAAAGGGGAACCTCTTTCTCTCATTGAACATTGCAATCTTGTCTTTTTATAACTTTCTGCATTTAGGGGTAAGGATAACGGGCAGTTTTCATCAGGCTCTGGGAAAAGTATTCCACTAGTTCCAAGGTTTCAAAGATCTTTTTGCTGGGTCCAGGCATCAGACAATTACAGGTACACCCTGCTTTGGCTGACACAGCAGCTCTTGCAAGAGGAAAAAAAAAAAAATCACTGCCTTTTGTGTTATTGGACATTATGCTGCCAGATATAAACCTTCTATAAGAGCTTTTTCTCACCAGTTCCGTGTTACTAATAACCTCAATGTTATCATTTTCAATGCGGGTTTTATATTTTCCTATCCTACCAAAAACGTGCAATGTGAAAACCCAATGGATACAATTCCTGATCATTTATTTTATAATCGTTACCTCACAGAGCAATTATTCTTATAATTGTTTGACTGATTTTCTTTCTGTTCTTTTTATTGATGCCTGTCACCATTAGAAAATTCACAGCTCCTCCAGACTGAAGTTTCCGAATTCTGTAATAAAGATAAGAGCATTTAAAAAAAAAAAAAAAATTAAAAATTACTTCAGCGTTAGTTTAACTAAATATTTCCTGAGGCTTCTATGAGTGAAGCCTCTGTAATTCAGTAGCAGACTTTAAAGGGATATATGTGAAATAATGCTATTTGTAACCGAGCAAAGGACTAGGACTGGCTCCCGGCCACATGCTTTGCCTCATGTTGGGCAGCCATTTAGTTTCTTTGGTCCGATTTATCCCAGCCTAACTTCAGGGATATAACAGAGGCATCTAATTAAGATCGTAATTGCTTTAGGTTCTCTTGCTCATCAGTGGAGAGAGAGGGACCTCTGAGAGGCAATACAGATTTAAAATATAGGTTTATTTGCCCTTTGATGTGCCTGTCTTTCTCCAGTGACTAGCTGGGAAGATGAGGACAACTGCGATTCTAATTAAGTGCCTCTGCTACGTACCTAAAATTAGCTAAGATGAATCTGGATTTCTGTGCCTTAATTTCCTTTTGTAAACCAAGATTAAATTTTACTTCTCCTTCTGTGCGTACGTGTAGCACTGGGCATCACTATTGCATGAATTTTAGTGATCGCTGTAATGGCAATTACTATCGACAGCAGATTCACCCAGGATAAAGTTATCTTTCCTCAAAAAAGCTGAGTCACTACAGAATGGTTCAGGTTGAAAAGGACCTTAAAGATCATCTAGTTCCAATGTGAAAAGGTTTTAATGATATATTTTTAAAACGTGTGGTCGATTGTGCCTTGTCGGGAAGCAAACCCGTCCAAGGATTTGAAGAAAGCTCCCCCTGTGAAGTCCCTTAGAAATACCAAAAACCACGTGACTCGCAGCTGAGTTTTGAAGAGCCCTGAGGATTATATTAAATGCTCACCTCCTCCAACCCCTTCCCTTGCAATACCTACCCGGACCACAAAACCCTCCCCACAGGAAAAGCGACGATTTGTTTGGTTTTGTTTTCCAGAGTTACAGCGCTCCTGCTATTGTGCAGAGCCACGATGCCACCACCCATGGCCAGCCACAAGGGCACTGCTACCCTGCGACTGACGTCTGCTCCCCGTGCTCTGCCAGACCCGGTTACAACGCTGGTCTTACCGGCAACGCTTGTGGTGGCACGGACATACGGACGCACATGAGCAAGGGAGGGCTCAGGCTAATTCCTCCTACATCCTGCACTACTTAGTTCCACAAAACTCTCCCTTTCTCCTTCTCTCTCCTTTTGCTCTCTATTAGCAGCTGCTAGATTAATACTTTTTTTTAAGTCAGGGGAGTTAGGTTGGAGGATCTCCCCTGTGCAGCTGCAGATATGAGACAGGTTTTAGCGGCTGAAGTACAAAGGAGGGGAAAAAGCTGTTTAAAAAAATATCACCTGGCTTCCTGCCATACGAGAACTTTCCTCCTTTTGTTGGAGGGTTCAAGGCTCTCTTCCTTTTGTTCTTTTGGGTTTAATAAAACCTTTTGTACCCCTTCCACTCCCTCTCCCCGGGGTGGTCTACGCGGCTGCTGATTGAGGTCAGCTGCAAGAGATGTAACGTCCCGAGTACAGTGCAGCAGGCTTAATCCTGATGTTAGAGTTACGGCACTCGGGAGGCTGGAGACATTATTGTTTTCCTGGCTGGCTGACCTCCGCCAACAGTTGTTCTGGTCACCCAGCGCGAGCCCACCTACCGAAGGCATTAGAGGAATGCTCCGCACATGCTTCCTGAGCAGAAACAGTTCTGCTTGTGTGAAGGGGTGGGGGGGGACACTGGTAGCCAGGGTGCTGCTGGTAGGCAGGGGAAGATCACCAGCCTCCTGCAAGGCTCGAGGTGGATCTTTGGTCTTCCAGACAGATGGAGGCTCCGGGGTCCGGAGAGCTTCTGCGAGCAGCGGTCCACGGGGCAGGACTATTGCTGTGCGGGGGCCCAGAGGTGCCTGAAGGGGACAAGGAAGGATATTGCAGATCTAAAGCAGCAGATTTTTTATTTTTTTTTCCCCCCCAAAGAAACAACTTTGTCCTTGAGCACATGCATTGACATCCAGCCTGCTGCGGATAGAGGTCTCCTGTTCAACTCACAAAATAGGGAAGGAGATGATCTATTTGCAAATCTAATCAATCTAATCAACCATTACAGGCTGAGAGTGTTGGGGGGGCTCAGCCTGGAGAAGAGAAGGCTCCGCGGAGACCTTCCAGCCCCTTCCAGTCCCTAAAGGGGTTCCAGGAGAGCTGGAGAGGGACTCTGGAGCAGCGAGGGGAGCCATGGGACGAGGGGGAAGGGTTTTACACTGAAAGGGGGGAGATTTAGATGAGATCTCGGGAAGAAATTCTTTGGTGTGAGGGTGGTGAGCCACTGGCCCAGGTTGCCCAGAGAAGCTGTGGCTGCCCCATCCCTGGAGGGGTTCAAGGCCAGGTTGGACGGGGTTTGGAGCAACCTGGGCTGGTGGGAGGTGTCCCTGCACACATCTTTAAGGTCCCTTCCAACCCAAACCATTCTGTGATCTGTTTTTCTCTCTTATTGATTAAGAGGCAGATTTGGGAACAAAAAAGCCCATCTTCCTTTCAGGTTCTCATTGGTCCTTGGGGGCAGAAACACAACAGTGTGTCTCAGCTCCAACTAAGGATCACCACCCTGATTGAGGCACAAGTTTCCAGCAGGTTTTGGGCAGGGACTAGCTGACAGATGGCTCCACCATGCAGTTCAGCTTCATCTCAAGCCCCTCTTTTAGTTAACAATCAGAAAGCCAAGCCATGCAACCATTTTAGTCTGCTGAGAACTAAATACAGAGGTATGCATCAGCTGCAAAATAGTGACACCACAGCCTGAGCACCCTGGGAATGCGTGGTGATAAATGGAAAATCAATATGCTCCATACCCATCTCATCATATCCATGAAATATGTAACATATATCAGAAAGAAAAAAAAAATAATAGGTTGGGCTGGTGTAGCAAGGATTTACCATGATGGATCTTATCTGGGTCAATTATTTGGGCAGATGCCTGTGGTGCAAGTGTTTATTTTCTTCCTTTCAGTCACAGGTAAGGTGTAGGATTCAGAGAAGGGAAATTCAATCTCACACAACCCAACATCACCAGAGAGAACAAAGGAAACAGACAGTTCAGATGGGGAGAAATATCGCTGTGGTGTTTTTCATGAACTGTGGTTGGGTTTTGCCAAAAGTGTGGCCTAAATCTTGAACTGCGAGGTCATGAAACTGTTGTGAGGGTACTGGAGAGGTGGGGGGAAGAAAAAGCAGTTCCCCATTGTATGTCTGACCGTGTGAAGAGGAACAGAGAGCTTTCATATTTTTGTTGCCCTACTGCAGACACCTGACTAAGTAGACATCATTATTCTGATTTACCAACTGGTTTTCAACATGCAGATCACCAGAAACGCTTTCTGCCCCCCAATGCAGTGTCTACTCCAGCTAACTGTGGGACTACCGAGATGCAGGAGAGCAAGGCTGCCATCATGAAGCCATCCGTCTGGCAGGTGAACTGTCCCTTTTCTCAGCTGCTTGTTGCTAAGTTTTTCCTGAACATGTATTTCCCATATGCATCAGCTGCTTCCTTGTGCCCCTATGAATATATGGACAAGAATGTCCTGCTGCTGAGAAGCACCTTATAGTTTATTTGCAGTTCCTACCTAGGAGTCATTAACATTCCTCACTGTTAGGACAGGAAAGCTGTGAAACGCTTTCCAACTTGGAGCCACAGATTTAAAAGTTTTTTTTTAAAGCCAGTGATTTAATTGGAGTGTTAACCTCAGAGCTGGACTAGTTCGGTCGTTTTTTCGCCCTTGGCTTCAGTGTGCCAGGAAATCCTGCATATGATAAATATACATAGCTCTGAGGTCATTGTTGCTCAGATTTTGATGTGTCTGCCGTTCAGCTGTTGACTCCAGATAGATCAAATCCTGATATTTAATAAGCACTGCTGATGATTTAACTTGGGGACATTTAACATAGTTTGTGGCATTGTGAGTCCTACAATATTTAAGCAGTTAAACAACAGAGATACTTGGATCAGTAGTAAATACTGTATATTTTCGGCAGGGATGGGAAGGGTCCGGTTTTGCACTGTATTATTGATATTTTGAGTGCAAGCACCTGGGAGTGTTGCAAAGGTGATGCAGCATTTATGGATGCTAGACTTCTTTTTCGAAGGGGGGGTTGTGCGGAGAAAGCTCACGATGAAATGTCCCCTCAAGAGAAAGATCACGATGAGATGTCCCCTCAAGAGTCCTTATTTCTTAATTACTGCTCTGTACTGCCCCTGTCCCGACACCTTCCCAACTGACTCAGCAAGCTCAGTGACATGCTCATGGCAAACGTGCAGCCAGGAGGAAAACTGGCCTGCTCTCAAATGAGAGGAATCCCAGCACTGCCGTTATAAAAACAGTGGATATTCGCTATTTATTTGGTGTGTCCCCTCATTCTCCATGTGGAAGCCAGGTGAAGTGTGGGCCTCAGTGACCAGCGTTTCCAGAGCTATAGTCCCAGCTCTGAAAATTACTCCTCCTGTGGCCTTTAGACAAATTACTTTTCCTCTTCACCTTGGCTTCAATATTTTTTCAGAAGCGCTAGTAATACCTACCTGACATAGACATCAGCTTGGAAGCTCAAAAGTACTTTTCACAAAGCATTTTTATTTTTGTATTTCTCCAGTAATCCGCTTCTCTGCACAATTTCCCCAAGTAATTAATTCTATGCAATGTTACTGAGAAACTTAAAGGAGAGGGAGATCAATACAAGACTGAATCTCCACACCGTCTGTACACAAGGTTATTTGGGGTGGAGATCAGCATAGCGAAAGGATGTCACGGAGTTGTGTTATTTGCTGTTGATGTATTGGTAGCGCCTAAAAGCCTCAGTCAAATGTGAAGGCGCCATTCAACCTGACACCATCTAAAACAAAACAACCAAAAAAAAAAAAAAACCCGAAATAAAAACAACACAGCTCTCAACTCTCAGCAACACAGCTCTGAAGAACTTTCAGTCTAAGCACACTTTGGGAAGCACTGCAATATACACATTTTCTGGAAAACTGTGTTTCCTAGGGTTTTGCCTATTTCCAGATAAAGGAGCATCAGCGAGCTCAGCCTGTGAATCCGCATTAATGTTTGCTCTGTCCCAAGTATTTACCAGTCATAAAAAGACATATCCTCTGTGCAGAGTCTAGCAGTGGGATACAGCCAACCTCTTGTCAGGACCGTGCAGAAGAGTTTGGTCCACATGTGGCACAGTATGAGGAATGTCGGAAGACAATTTGAATACTGAATTTGTTCTTGAGCAAGGAAAAATCGAAACCACTGTGTTGTTTTTCAAAGGAGCTCTTTGAAGCCCAGCTTTTAATCTTGTGGGGTTTTGAGTGCAAACATGTGGCATACTTATACTTGCCCATTCAGTCAAGTGTTTTGTAAGATAGATTTTTTTGGACTTTTCTACTGCTGGCATTGGATTTGTGCCACAGAGGCCCTGGTAATTCTGAAATAATTTTGCAGCTGTTTCATAATCAATATAAATTAGCTATTTAATAGTAAATAAGTAAATAAACAAATATAACGTTTGGAGCTGTTTCACAATTCACTTTGAGCAAGCTTCCTGTCAGATCCTCCTTCAGATGGAGGAACAGGCAGTGGTCATCTTCTACACAGACATCTGCAAAGCCCAGATATGTGGAATTTGAGGGTGTTAATTAACATAATTTTTTATAACTCCTGTTCTAACTCCTACGATAGAGGAAGATATTTCCTCTATCCTATTCCTATCTAGGAATAGGATATATAATAGATATATATTTCCTATACCTAGGAGTAGGATATTCTCTATCCTATTCCTATGTATAGGAAATATATATCTATTATCCTCTATAGGTAGAGGAAAAAACTATCTGTTTCCTCTCTTTGCTGTCCAATACTGTCTTGCTCATTTCCCATTGAAAATTGTCTTAGAAGGTTTTATTTTATTTTTACGTAATAAGATCATTCTGAACATTTCTGCGTAGGAAACTTTAGATGAGAAAGATACCCGCCAACAAGCAGAGGGAGAGAAAATTGAGAAACCATGAAGACATATACAGCCACACTGTCAGTGATGTTTAAAATCTCCATCACTTTCAGTAGGGTGTCTCCCATCCTGAAGTTCCCATTTCTCCTTTACAGTGTGATTTTTTTTCTCTTTCCACCCATAATGAAACTGTTCTTTTTTCGCTAGGTATCTTTTCTGAATTTGTTCCTGAAGCAACCTTCCCTTGCTATCTCTAAACATCAAACCCTTGAGTCTTCATATGCATGTACTCCTGCAAGAGAACTTCTGTAGTGTCCCACAGACCCTCCTGCTAGCTCATTGACTTCCTTCAGCTGAGACGATTTCCTACCCCTATGTGATAACAGGTGAGAGCTTGTTTTCTGTTAGAAGCAGGCAAAAATGAGCATCTGCCTTACAATGTCATATAAGTGAGAAGCTAGTTCAAAAACCCCAGTTAGTGCCACCTAGCTCTTTAGGGAAACCTAGTGTCATCTTTTGTAGATGTACCTATGACAAAGTTTGCTGGTGCTATGTGATATCATTTAAGAGCTCGGTACCTCCAGAGAAGCTCCAGAGTTCATACCCCTGCTGCTCAAAGACAGTAGTACGTTCTGTATACCAACATGATATTAGTTGCGCAGCCTGAGCCAAGGTTGACCTTAGTATGAGACAGAGACTACTTCTGATAGTAGTAACATAGTTCTTCATTACCGGTCAGAAACTACAACTGTAGAAATGAGGTTGAACTGCAATATCAACAGTGACTTGAAACAAAGCTTATAAAGTCCCATAATTCATTTGTACCACTTTAATTTTATTACTGAGAACTTATGGAACAAACTCTTGGAGTGTAATGTCTGGATAGAGGCACAGTAAGCTGAGGAAAAACCAGAAGATATCTATAATAGCATAATTTTTTATTGCATTTTGTGCAAGTTGACTATGAGTGAAAAAGGAGAAAGTTCTACTCCATTAAATTACGAGCCAAGCAAGCACCTACAAACCAAACTATAATAAATAAGATTTCCTGAGTCATTTTTTCTGGGAGATCAACAATCCAGGTCTTATTTATAAATCACAGAATCGCAGAATGGTTGAGGTGGGATGGGACCTTTGGGGATCAACTGGTTGAACAGCCCTGCCCAAGCGGGAATACGTAGACCCAGTTGCCCAGGACCATGTCCAGTCAGGCTTTGAATATCTCCAAGGAGAGAGACTCCGCAATTTCGCGGGGCAACTTGGTCTAGGGTGTGACTTCCCCCCTCCACAGCACAAAAGTGATTTCTTGGTTTCGGATGGAATTTCATGTGTTACAATTTTTGCACATAGCCTCTTGTCCTGGTCTTCCTAGTTTTGGTGGGTTTTTTGAGAAGGCTTATTTTACTGGAAGCATTTATCGTTTGCTTACATAGCCTTTTTCCAAAAAAGAGAACACTTTGTAAATAATGGATGCAAAATGTTTAATTTTGTAGAACTCTGTTAGCAAATATGTGCTATTGTTAAACAAAACATAGCAAAAGGAAGTTTGGCCAGCTAAATATATGCCAGATCTGTCTGTCTTACCAGTATAATTCACATGCTACTGTATTTGTCGTTATTCTAGATAGATGGACAACAGAAAAATGAAGTTTATCTTCTATCAGTTTGTATCAGGAACCAAAGCCTAAACTGTTTGAAGGAGATCATAAGCAGAGTTTACATAACTATCACAAGTGAGAATACTTCTCTAATAGTATGTTGATAGTAGAATTAAACACGCTGCTGTCAACTACAAGCAAATCTCATCATTTATGTTTGAATTGTCACCTAAATATCTCATTATTTTGACATTCTTCTTGTGAATTTCAAGGGTACTCAGGTCATGAGGCCTGATTCTTCTCTTTTTAATGCTCTTAACATCTTAGTTTCTCTCTGATGTATACTGGGTTTAGCTGGCAGAACATACACCCGTTTATATAGAAACTCTATGCCTCATTCAAGTAGGACACTCTGGAGCATGATGGAAAAGAAAAGTAGAAACAGGAGATGAGGGAAAAAGGGCAAAAATGCAAAATAAGCAAGGAAGTTAGGGGGTGGCAGAGTACATGAAAATGTAATTGCAAAGGAAATTCAAAAATAATCAACTTTCAAAATTGAGGCTATAATGTTATCTTAGGCTTATGGTAGGATATAAATTAATTCATACCTTCTTGTGATTTATGATGTCACCGTTAAACCCTTAAATAGCATTAAATCCATGCAATTCAAAGTTGCATAGCATTTTTTTCTGTATACTATGTGTAACGGCTCTGTAGATATACTTCTATTCCATGCATAGTCACAAATGCGATTTTAAAATAAAAATTGCATCACAGTAGCCACTTACTGAGCGAGTAAAAAGCAAAAATACATGATCTGAATGGAAATCAGGTGAGGATCAAACACTCCTATAAGTACGAGCTTTGTCAAGAGACATTATCTAACAGCAAGGTGCATCTGCAGAAAATACAATGTTCCTAACTATTCTAGCGATTTATTTTTAAGTATTGAAGGACAAAGTATTTGTAGGGTCAGCCAGAAGTCATCATTGACGGGAAATATGTGAGATCACACAGAGATTAAGGAGGAAATACATTCAATTCATCCAAACATTACAATAATAGGATTAGAAAATAATAGGATTATAAATACTAAACCTTTGAGGATAAATTCTACTGTTGAGGAGATCTGTGACTGGATCTCTTGATTGTCTGCAGATCTCTTTACATCAGTAGAGGAACAGGAATCATTTGGAGCACTTCCTGACTCTAATTTGGGTGGTGTTTCAAACATCTGATTTTTTTTTTTACCAACCCTGACATATGATGTAGCCTCTGCAAAGCCTGTTCCAGGCATATTTTTCTATAATTCTACAATCGCTTAAGTGTGAATTATTAGTGTAAGGAGCTCTGTTCATCATGCTACACACACAATGAGGAGTAGCATAAAATAAAAGCTGCTACTTAACTTCTTTTTATGAACGAAGACTAGGGTCACAATACAAAAATAATTGTTTCATGATGGATTATCTCATACAAGGGCTGTAATTCTCCATTGCTTTTCACTCTTAGACAAAAGCTGTGTTTTGTATATGATTCAGTTTTACACTGCCTTTGAACCAGTTGGCACTAGTTATATTTATAGTACCAACTACACTCAGGCACTTTTTCTTTTTTTCCCCCCAGAAAAGGCCAAATGTAAAATTACGCCTCTATCATTTTACAGTGGGGTAAGTTCCAGATTTTCCCTCCCGTCAGGCTGCAAGGCAGACAACACAAGAGGAAAATGCTATGGACCACAGTCACAGGTTTGATGCTTAAGCCACACTTGTTTGACGCTCTAGTTCATGCCACACTAGTGCAAGTTGCACCCTTTAGCCATATACATTTATTTTGGGATCAACTTTAAACAGAAGTCAAGTGTACTTCATGGCAATCCTCTGATGAATTTGATCTGTGCATTCCAATCATGATGATTTATTCTGAGCTGAAACCCAAACAAAATTTTAAGAACAAAGATTTAAGATTTACTTCAGGACACTATATTAGTTTATGAAGGTGTTCATCCATTTCTTTAGACACGCACAGTTTGAGTTCTTACTGTGTACCACCTATTCTTCTAAACAATGAGAAGTTAAGCAATATATATATCACAGAAGGATAGCCAAAACTGAAGAAACGTGAACTAACATGGAGCAGTGAGGAAGTGCCCAGGGGACAATATGACATTGGAAGCTCTCGCACTTCCCTCGTGAAAACAGCAAGACTGGGGGGTGGATCCTGCGTATGTACCTGAGTGCACCCACCACAGGGAAAAACAGAGGTGTTATAAGGCCATGCACAACTGCAGAGCTATTTTATTCATATTACAGAGACATGGTGGGGTAGCTCATGCAGCTGGAAAATAGGAGTGGACGGATGGAGACCAACAAAGTAAAGGTGGTGCCTTCTTTACACAGCTGCAGGAGACAATTGCAAGGCCTGAAAACCACGGGGGATTTTAATGACCTTGATATTTTCTGGAAAGTCAATATAGCACGGTTTGTGTATACAAGAGATTTCTGGAGCATGTTGATGACAACTACTTGATGTGAGAGATCAATGAGCCAATTAAGGCAGAATGCATTGCTGTACCCGTAACTCACAAACGAGGAAGAATTGATGGATGATGCGAAGAGCAAGGGCAGACTTGGCCATAGCGACCACGTGATTGTAGCCTTTAACATCCTAAGAAAAAAGAGTAGGATAAATAAGAAAGTAACAACCCTGGACTTCAAGAGAGAAAACCCCTTGGCTTACTTGGGAATCTACTTGGCAGCCTCCACTGGCGCCTCAGGGGCCTGGTTAATCTTCAGGAATAACCCCCTCAGAGCACAGGTATGGTCTGTTCTAACACACAGTAAATTGAGCAAGCATGGCAGAAGGCCAGCACAGGCGACCGGAGAGGTCCTGAGTGAAACTAAATGCTAAAAGGAAGGTAGAAGAGCAGCTGGATGACCCAGCTATATGGAACAATTGCCCAGGAACGGAGGGATGGAGGTAGGGAAAGGATGGAGATGATTCAGCAGGAGCTGAATCCAATGAGTAATGCAAAAGGAAACAAGTAGAATTTCTAGCCTTTAGCCGCAGCAAAAGGAAGGCTGAGGAAAATGGAGCAAGACACCTGGTGACAAAAGACTGGGAAAAGACCAACATACTCAAGCACTTTTTTTTCTCCATTTCTTCTGGGAAGGTCTGCCTCATCAGCCACAGAGACAGCTGTATCTCAGCAGCTTGTGTCCGGTGGCTTCTGAAAGCAATATGTTAACACTCAGCATCATAAAAAAAGGGCTGTGTTCGTGCTGACATGTTTTTCATTGTTTCATCTCTTAAAAGAGGAAGCCCATGAGAAAAAATATATATTAAAATCTGCAGAACTGGAGAGCTATCCATTCTGGTAATAGCTGTGCACTGGGATCGTGTATCCACAGGGGACTGCAGAGCAGTTTGGATGCAGGATGCATTTGTTTGTAACTGGAAGGATACCAATCCTGATGTACGGGAGAGAGGAGGGATCGTTCTGAGAGATGTGAGTGATTAATAATGACTGTGCACCGTCGTTGTTCTGGTTTGGGGCTTTTCTCTACAGTAGTGTGAATAAAACAGAACGTTTATATTAAGTGCATTCATATATCTGGTAGAAAGTCACATACCGCGCGAGAAAGCATGACAAAGAGAAGTTAGGGATTTCTTTCACCTGTCAAGAAATGTTTGTATAGGAAAAGAGTAAATTCATATAAAATATGTACTTTCTTAGGCAATGTTTTCAGAAAATTGGAAGAAACTAACCTTCAACAAATTTAGAGGAAGCAAGAGCTTTTCTATCTGGTACTCGGCATCGGGGAGTAAGAAAGGTATTGGTCACGCTTTAAGAAAGGTGTTGGTCACACTGGCAGAGGTTTTCTTAATCATCCTTGTGCAAGATCTGTCTCTCAGCAGTAAAGTTTTCTCCTGTATCGAGTGGATTAAAGAAAACATTTGTACTTTTTAACGAAGTTAGGCAGAATTTTGTACCATCTTTTATTCGCAAATCAACTTAAACAAAATCTGTAAAGTTGCTTTTTAGGAGAGAAACGATTGTATGAAAATAGGGAAAACCGTTTTTACTGACATTTCCAAAATTAAAGGTTTGGGTTCACAAAGATCCTTACCAACCGCAAAATTGAGGAGAGGTGAGATGTACCAATACTCCTTCATCTCCCCAAATACTATGGCCTGACATGTAGGGAATTTACGTAGGACATAGACGGTCTCAAGCCACATCCACAGGATGTGTGACCTGGGCCAGGAATCTGGCAGTTGGCTTCTTACCTTGTGTGAAAAAAATGAGTGTCTGGACAGTAGGACAGACTTGGGTTTGTCATTCTCAGTTTTTCTTATGGGTCATTTACTGTTCCTAATGTGCTAATAATCACTACAGTATGCAAATTAGATTATATAGATCCTAAAATATCTTCTACCCCAGTGTTTGAGGAACTCCCTGAGAGGTGCCATGCCTGGGTTAAACCTCCGTTAGACACCAAAGAAACCCATCTCTCTTTTTTACTGGGTAGGTGTGCTAATCACTAGGCTGTACAGAAACATAAAGCCACCTTTGTCACCTTCTTCTCCTCCTCGGTTTTGTGAATGGCACCTAAGCTCCCTTTTATTAATGTTTCCCATCATTTCAACATCTTTTTTTTTATTAAAAATGTCTAAATTTGTACTGTCACTTTGTTTTCATTTTAGCCCAAAGATTCTGGTTTGTTATGTCAAAATTTTTATTTATTTTTTAATTTATTTTTACCTTAGCAAAAAATGTTTCATAGTCACACACATCTGTTTCGTATGCAATCCAGAGGAAGAACGCTCCTATTGCATTACTACTTGGCTAATGCACCAGAGACAGAAAATGAATCAAAAATAATGCTCTAAGAGCTTTTAAAAGTTGACTTCCACCAAAAAAACATGTATGGCCTACAAATATATGAATGTTAATTCATCTGCTTTTCCCCGTTTTTGATCTGGGGCTGCAGATGCATGTATTTCATCTTACACGTATTGTCATTTAGCATGTGTCATTGTCATGCCTACATGTTGTGTATACACTTTACAAGGGATGGTGAAAATTGCTGTCCTTCCATGCGAGTCGTGGTGCGCATCACATCTCTCTGCAGATCACCTTTTTTGCACTTTCCTGCTACCTAGTTTGATATATATTGGGGAATACCAGAGCAGTGAACGGCTTGCTCTCGGACCATGAGATGCCCACTGCACTTCTCCATCCGCCTCGTGGCAGAGACCTGATGCAGCGTTAGCTGTGGCCAAAAAGCCATTTCCTTTCTTCTCAGCTGCAGTGACAGGTGGTACCAGGGATGACTGGAGAGAATATTAGTGACCCATGGGGCACACGCCAAGAAAAACAGAGGCACACATCATTTTTAGCTGTGGGTGAAGCTAGGTAGGCACGCAGACTAAAGAAAAGAAAAGGCTTCAACAAGGTCTGCTCCAATAATTTGTATCTGGAGGAAGAAATACATTCTTATAGTTATCCTAAATTTTATTAGCTGGCTGTGGGTTCACAGCTGCACAGTTAAGTTGACAACAGAGTCAACGTTTGCTGTGTAAACTCAGAATGAGACATTTAGCCACTAGTACGTACAGAGTCACAAAGCGGGTGGTAGGAATCCTGGCCGCAGATAAAATGAGCTCTCAGCTTCCCAGCGCGAGGGGCAAAGACGACAGTTGTACTGCTACCTGCTCTCCTTAAGATGAAAGCCTTTTGTGAAGGAGAAATGGGCCCCAAAATGGGGTGATGGAATTGTAGAAATTCAGGCAAAAATGGAAAAGGGTCTATTAATTGCTTTCTTCACATACCTATGAATATTTGAGGTCAATCTTCCATGTATTGGCCTTCCACTTCTGCATCATTCATCTCCATTTTTAGAATGTGTTGCAATAAATTCAATATTCTTGACAACATGCCCCACTCATCCATCTCTGGAGCAGTTTGTAAAGCGGGCAATAATGCTGGACTAGATGTACAGTTGGATGTATGACAATTCCTGCACCTCAGTACAATTAAAAATACCTATTGAGCCTTACAGCTAGAGGAAAGCTCAGTATTAGAGTACTTTTTGCTTTTTTCCAGTGTTGTGGCATTAGGCATTCATGGTGCAATGCTCTCCTTTGCATCCAGCAGCAGAGTCTGGTACAAATCGAACCACGGCAGTCAGCATGGGTGGACTGAGCTCTTTTGCTGTCTTGTTTGTCCTAAGCCATTCTCAAAACCTCCAGTTGGTTGTAAGAAGTGCCAGCATGAAGGATTTAGTCCAAGGAAAGGAAAAGAACTGTGTGAAAGAGCAGAGAAAAACTAGCTGCTTTTTCCCTAACGCTTACGGAAATGAAGCTTAACTTTTTTAAAGTTCAAAAATGTTTATTGAAGTTGCGCTTCGTTGTTCTTAACTTTTTAGCCCTGTGTTACTGTGTTCTGAATAAAAGGACAAATATGAAGAGTAAAAACCTTGGAAAGAAGCTGATCCTTTGTTATTTCAAGTCTAATCAGGACAAAAAAAAAATAAAAGAATTAAAGAGAAATTAGCTTGTTCTACAGGGTAACCAACTATTATTATTTTTTTCCACAACTTCATGTACGTGAAATGAGGCCCTGGTTTTCCAAACAGAAACTTTGCCGAGTGTATACCTTTTTGAATTTGATGCAGGTCTTTGATTCTTTGCATTAATGCAGTCACTGGTTCTAAACAAGTAATTCTTACTGTTCATACGCATCGTAGCCAAGCGTTAGGTCTTCCTAAGCATATTCATCCTTTTAATGCTTAGTCTGCGGTATTGTGTGTGGTCAGACAGATAATGAGTTATTCAAAGACAGAGCAAAGATAAAGTAGTGAATCTTTCAAACAAATACATACTTTAGCTTGTACGATATGCATATTTTGGAGAATATCCATTTTTTAATAACAGAGTTATTGTCTGAAGGTACTGAGAATAATTTCTTATTATTCACAGATGAAAACAAACATTCTTCGTGTGATCTTTCCCTGGGAAAATACGAAGAGTGAGGAAAACTTTGATTCCCTGAGTGGGAGGTTCCAGAAATAGGAGTGTTTTGGAATTTATATGATTCAGACTCCCAGTATAAATTAAAGGATTTTTAAATTCAAACAGTCTAGAGAACACTTCTGAAATGGCCCATAAGTTCTCCCAGGAAAAAAAAATAAAAAATGTCAGTGCTGATTGACAATGAACTATAGAATACTTTCACACTTTCACAGCAAATTGAAGAGAGCCAGTATTTTAAGGGACAGCGTGTATTCCACTCTAAACAGGGGATAAAATAAATCTTTCCAATGTTTTTGTAATGTAGGCTGTGCTAAACATCTACCCTTTCGAGGCTTTGTTAAAGGGCGCTTGTTTACAAAGTCTGAAGCTGATGAGAAGCAGAAGAAAATTAAGAAATGTTATCTAGGTGAGTCAGTATGAACAGTCAGCTGGTCTCCCTCAGACATTTACAGAGGGCTCAGATAAATGGACAGAATGTTTAAAATTGGGCCGCACTTAATGAAAGTGCCTTGTTATAAGTATTAAACACCCAAAGACAACACAAAGCTCTTCAGACAAGTACTGAAGCCTGAATAGCAGCTCTGCATTGAAAAGCTAGGATTGTAAACCAGCAGGGAACCAGAGCAGCATTTCATATGACTTACTCAGCGCCCCAGCCAGGGCAGTTTTTCATGTGTGTGCATTGATGTTAAATTGAAAGGAAAGGAATGTATAGGTAAATATCTATTTAACTTTGTCATTACCATTGTTTTGAATTTAGTTTCTGTCTTCTGTAGCTTATTTTCCGTGTTTGACCCAATACACGTAAGAATCTTTCCAGATATTCATTTACACACACACACACACACACATATATATATAAAAAAATAAGAATATATATGAGAACGTCAAAGCAAACATGCATGTATGCATGTTTATGCGTAATTGTAGAAGGAGGACAAGGTTGGAGTGCCATAATTCATCCTGAACACACTGCAGAGTAGTACATTGTTGTGATGGTTTACACAGAAGCATCAAGTGAAATGCATGGATTTTGCTTCATGAGTTCAAAAAAGCCTATCCATCTTTACTTAACCTCTGACACAGAACGTAAAATATAGGCTAAAAAAGACCTTTTAAAATGATAAATAGGTAAGGAAATATTTGGGCACTTCCTGAGAAATACTACATATTATCTAGAGGGAATTCAAGCCAGTTCTAATGGTAGTGAGGAAGGGCAGTACTGGCATGCCGCTAACATGTCAGAGACTTAACAAAAGAAAACAGTGGGGTTTTTCTCATGAAAACTAAGTGGTTCGAGTTTTACAATGTCCCTTCCTGGAACCTGAGATTTTGCACGTGATATTCCAAACAGTCCACGCAATAAATTTATTCCCTGCATCTCTTTTATGCTCTCCTTAAAAAACAAGTTTTCTGCACGCTTTTCTCTGGGCAAGTCCTTAAAAGTTAATTGCTCTATGTGCTTTTGCAGGTTCTTTATTCCCGCAGAGAACTCCACAGGTTTTTGGAGTAGTTGACAGCCAAGATACATAAACTTTATTGTTGTTATTGCCCGTTTGATGAGCCCGTGTCCCTAATGGCTGCCTACTGGCTATTCACACGGAAAACAAAAAACTGGCAAATTATACCAAAATATGAAATAAGACTCCCAAAGGGAAAACTCAATCTTATTTCTTTTCCTCACCCAAAGCATAAACCACTTGTGAACTGAGCACGCCCCTGTGTTCAAATGCTTATCACAGAGAACCACATCTGACCACCAACACGTGCTCTCTGCATTGCTCGCTGGTTGCCAGGTGCACAGTCATCACACCAGAGGAAGCAACTTTCCTCATATTTTCAGAGTTGTTTTTATTCCTTACATTAGGAGCAAGACAATGACCAAGAGAGCACTGCAAAAATATTTCTCAGCGTGAGCCTGATGGAAAGCAAAATGGCATGGACGGACCGTGCAAGAGGTTGATGACAAGACACAGGTCTTTCACACCTAGGCTGACCTTTCTAATCTGGACTGCAGTTGTCTGTTAGTGCCATCTAATAGCTGTCTAGTGCCCACAGCAAATGGTCTTGATGGTCTTAGTCTGCTGCACTGGATGGATATATTGACATGCAATACTTGCTAGTAACGAAATTTTAAGTTCATTTCATGGCCATAGGTCCTATTTGCAAATAAGAAAAGGAGAACACAGATCTCCAGGGTAGTTTTCCTAGAGATCTTCAACAACACTAACTTTCTGCCCGAACTGGAAAAACTTTCAGCATTAAATAGCAAAAATGTTCACTTCTTGGTGATGCTCTTACTCTTATTACCCACATTTTGTGGATCCACAGCCTATGATCGCTGCCAGCATGGTCTTCTTATTTAATTTCACAAACTACTTTCACTATTATTCACTTGAGTACAAAAACACCCCTCTGGAAAGGGTTGGCTTGGTGTTTCCCATTAAAATTTACCCAAGAAGGAACAATTGTGTTCATTGATAAAAACTAGTCCTGAATGTAGTCCCCAAACATCACTAATTTTTTCAATGATGTCATAATCCAAAAATAAAAGCTTTGTAAACAAAAGGGCATTCAAAACTGATCAATTGCAAAATGGAACGTCAGATTACCTTGTTCCACAGGAAGGTTGGCACTTTTTTAACGGTACATCGTAACAAGAGCAGCCTGCTTTGGCCAACAGGACACATCAGGGCTCACTTGCCCATGGAGGGTTCCCTGGCAGCACTTGTTTAACCGATCGGACATCCAAGTACACCAAAGCTCAGCGATTGTGTCTCTTTATTTTATCGCTAAGAAGCGAGACAGGGGACCTCAGGGTTTTGCATGCCTCCATTTAGGCAGCATAGGAGAAATTGGCAATCTGGTCTATTTCTACCTGTTTTGGTTGGGTTGTTTGGGGTTTTTTTTGAGAAGGGTCAATCATGTATCCTTTAGAGCCTTTCCTCTGTATAAATCTTCCATTTTCTTTCATGTTTTTTATTTTACTGTTGGGATTCATTTTATGGATAATCTCCATTCTCCTGGGGGGATACCTGCTGACCTGCTTCTGCTTCCTGGGCTTCTGTTCCTTGCTGCACTGCCCATTTCAAGGTGTATTTTCAGACCAGTCCAATTTACTCTACAGGTACCAAAACAGAGAAAGGCTTTTCGTATGCTTTGTTAACAAATGTTCACCCAACCGCTGTAAACTGGTGATATCCCGATATCCCATTTTAAAAGAATCGGGTAGAAAATTTCCTCACTGGTAGAAGGTACAACAGCTGTGTTGTACAGGTTTTATTGATTAAAAAAAAAAAATAAAAAATAATAATAATAAAAAAACCTAAACAAACAAATTAAAAAAAAACCCCAACTCTTGACTTGTTTCCTGTCATCTCTAAGTAACAGAGGTAATTGTGGATCTCCCTGTCAAACTGGAATGTAAGCATAGAACTCTATCAGTTTAATAGAGCTATGTTATCATTACTTTCAGCCAAGATACTAGATACTGTAAAAGATACACGGCACATGTTTATTTTTTGCTGGAAGCACAGACTGAAAGAAGAATTTAGGCGTGGTGCTTTCATAGCAAAACCAGCCTTGTCCTTTGGTGATGCCTTTACATACAAATATTTAAAGATATTTGTACGTGTTTTACAATCGGGAATTAACTTTGCGGAAAGATATTCAAAACTTGTGTTTTTTCTTGTCTATTTTTTCTCATTAGATAACTAAAATAGTAATCATTTGCCGTATCGTCACATTAGGCCACTAAAACTCAAAAGCTCCCAAACTGTCACCAACCAACCAAACTGAAACCATATTAAGAAGCATCATTTTTTCTGATGTGACCTACGGCACTATGTATTCCCCAATTCCATCTGCCTTCATCTGTGCTCTTTCTCTGGATCCTGTTCATGAGTTGGTAGTCAGAGAACTTATTTTATCAGGGCCATGTTCCCATGCTGGACTGATCCTATGAGGTCTTGAATCGGTTGTGAGATACATGGACTTCTTTCCGCTCCAGTAGTGGGCGATAAAAAAGGGGCAATTCTGCATATTTTGAGAGTCCTTGCATTTTCTAGTCCAAAAGGAAACCTATGTCAATTCTGTGCCCAGAAATAGCTTGCTCCCTTTGACATCCAAAGGTCCAAGGGTCTTTTATTGCTTTGACCTTTTGTTTTCCTTTGGTCACTCTACTTAGATACAAGCATGAGAGTGACCTACCAAAGGCTGCAAGGCATTCAGGGAATGCAACAACATGTGCTTTATGAAGGAGGGGATGATATATAATACAATTATTAACAGGGCTTTTTCCACATAGGTATTTGGGAGCCTAGCTCCCACTGATTACCTTTGAGCATCGGGGCCCCTGTCTCTGCCTCTTGGGAAGCTTTTTTATAGACATGAGAGACCAGTCTAGTCTTAGAGATGTAAGACTATGTACACGCGCTCCATATATCCCGGAAACAGATATTTCAAAGATTGACTGGGTATTTCTTCCACTCTCCAGAGATTAAGAATAACTTGTAAAATACTCTGCTCAGCAGAAGTAAGTTAAAGCTTCTTGTAACCTGGGAAACTCTAATCCTGTTCTGAAGGTTATTAGACAGTAAGTCTTGAAGAAACGGAGGGAACTGGTTTGGCATGGGTGACAAATGTGCCTACGGCAGTCGTGAAGCTCTGCCAAAACAGGAACTACATCTTGATTACCAACTGTATTCCCAGGGCAAAGGCAAAGGAAAGAAGCCTACTTACATCCAGAGATTTTTCTCAGACTTTCTCCCCAGGCAGGATCTCAGGAGATCTATGTGTTTTCTAATTCTTAGACTAATATATTCTCAAATTTCTCCTGTACACCTTATATCAGCTTGCAGAGTGGCAGGTTGCATTCTCATTCCAGCGGTGAAACTGTCAGCTCCTGGAGCTGCTAATATCCTTCCAATGCACTAGAAAGTGCAGACGAAAAGTTACAAAGTACGAAGCAAGGCTGCTGAAGTGTCCCCGTTGGCTTGACAAACTGGGATTTCACTCCCTGGTTTCCCATACATCTCCCATCACTTCTTGAAAAAAAAAAAAAAAAAAAAAAAAAACAAAACAAAAGGAAAACAACCCCCGCAAATGAACAAATCCCATAGCTTAAGATACTTCTGCAGAAATCTCTTATGACTGCACGCTTATCATCAGGGCAGTGATACAAAAGGGGTAAAATTTCAAGAACATGCACTATGCTCTGGCTATCAGGATTGGAAAAAACATACGTATAAAGCCATAACTGTGGTTACAAAGACCGAAGGACTTTGATTTGGAAGCAAGCAAAACCAGTTGAATGTCTTCAGAGTTTGGGTCCCCAATGAATTCCTGGCAAAAAGAATAAACAAGAATAAATCACACCATGAATAAGATCTGTGGTCTTCATCTCCCATCTTAGAGTTATAGCAGAAGTTCAGTAGTTTAGCAAGTTTATCAGGACTAACTGCCTAGGAGTCAAAGCTTGGTTCATTTTGGTTTATAGGCTACAGGCACATGTTTCTTTAGAGATTGGTGGCCATATTTACACCTTCTTTGAAACTGCACAGGGATCTAGAAAGTTTCTTGAGGTTAGAGACAGCGCTGGTGAATGGGTGCGAGTGTTCTGTGCGAGGTGAGTGATTCACAGTCAGTACCAGCGCCATAAAGTACATAAGGATTAACAGGTTGGAGTGTTGTGTCTCTGCTACCACAGACGTGCAAACTCTCACAAGAATTTACCAAAGCCCTGACCCTCCAAGGGTTTTCAGAAACAACGCTGAACGAAGTCTCTGTTGAGGAGGGGAGGACTCCAGGCTCTTTGGGGAACACCAGCAGCAACGTCACTCCCAGGTCCCCTTGGCCTGAAAATTTTGGGAGAACAAGCAACTTTAAACACCTAAACAGAAATTTACATTATCCCATTTTAGGCCTGAACACAGGCAGGAAATTTCGTCTATAACTTCCATCTCTCTACATGTAAGTTAAATTCATTCTTCAGTCAAAGGGTAGAAAAAGTCTCTTGCAAAAGGCTATTTAAAATTAAATTAATTAGCTTAGCTATTGGGAAAGCCTATATAATGACTAGAGGGGGAGCCAGGGGACTCTGGGCAGCTAATTTAGCTAACCAAGCTGCATACTTAAGTTGGAAGGGACAGTAATGCGGTAAAATACTAAATTATTTGGCGTCCTGTGAATGCCAAGACTAGAGCAAGAGAGGCAGAGCTTCTTTTGCCTTCACAGGACTCATAGCAGGGTTATTAATTTTATTTCTTTCCATGTGGTTATTCACAAAGGGTTGCACGCAGTTCACATTTGTGTTTTCTTCATCTGTAAATTTCCCATATGCTTCTTTCTCCTGCCACCCAAAATGGTTTTTGGTTTTTGCCTTTAGCAGGCATTCTATTATTTCAAAATCAATTACAAAGGGAAGATGAGTGCTGAAAGTGGAAGACTAGAGCAACAGCTCCTACCTGAGATACTAGCATACTGTTATGGCAGAGACAGGAAAAAATAGCACGTCTTTTGATGAGAATTGAGAGTTCTTAAAATTCAAAAATAAGTTTCCCATGTTTGCATTGGAATTTTTGGTCCCTTTTCTTCTCTGTTCCCCTAAAACTTCTCACCTGACGTCTGGAGAGTGCCTCTCATAGTTATGGCCAACAGTCCTACTGGGCTGTCAGAACCTGTTCGTGACCAATTTGAGCAACATCGCAAGGCTGCCTGTATAAAAGCCCCTTCTCCATGTCTTCTACACAATAAAGCCCTCAAAAAGTCTTTGCAAATCACTGCACCTATCCAGCAAGACGAGGAACATCCTTTATTAAAAAAAAAAAGGTTGATTTTTTGTTGTTGCTGGTTGTTTTTTTTAAATATGGGATTCTTCATAGTAAGGTAGCATTTATACGTCTATACACTTACTGCTTTTATATGCACAGAGCAGCAAATGGTGGCATGAGCACAGGCATTGAAGCAAAGCTGCAAAGTTCAGCAGCAGGTCCGTGCTCTCTGGAGCAAAGGAGCAAGGGTTTTGCACAGTTTTTGTTCTCTACCCTGAAAACAGTCTTTTTTTTCCAGAGCACAGATAGACTATGGAAACAGGCAAAAAAACTTTCTCTAAAACCCTATCTACAAACATCCTCTGTTTGTAGGTGTTTATTTTACTGGTTTTATGGAAAGTCTGGAACTTCTAAATACCATCTCTGTCAGCTACAGAAATCTCTCCCTTTTAGCTGGGGGAGGGGGGGGGGGGGGGGGAGAGAAAAAGGAAAAAAAGCAGCCTGCGAATTAGCTTCCTCCTGTTTTTCTTGTTGCATTTCACTTGCACTCCCTCCCTCTTTTCTTCATTTCTCTCTACAGATTCATAACATACAGTAACACCTGCTGGGGTGGTAACGGCAGTTTTGAGCGTTCCCGTAGCGGTGCTGCGCGCGCGGAGCGACACAGATCAGCGTCTGGGTCCCCCTCACTGCCCGCCCCTCGGTTACGTCCCCCCTCTCGGGCACAACCACACTCCAGAGCAGCCCTCACGCCTAGCGGGGCAAGACCTAGACACTTGGTCCCATTTGCGGTTGTTATGGACCCTGACAGAGCCGCGGAGCTGAGAATAAAACCGATGTCTCTCTAGTACAGATGGTCAACGGGCTTAAGTGAGCTAATGCTTTGAGCACAGGCCAGATCTATTTTAATTACGAAAAAACCTGTCATTCTAGGGTCTCTCTGTCATGAGCTGTCGCTCTGCTCAGGTAGTTCTTTTTAGTACATAAACCATGCGGTTAAATATCTGCCAACTTAAAATGCATTATTTAAATAACCCTAAAATCTTCTCTGCTTTAGCTTGCTCAACCTTTCTCAGGAAAACCTGTGCATCGTTTGTATGGATTTATGGAGATGTAAAAGCCTAAAGTAATGTTTCAGCACTAACAAATGTGGGTAGATGTGACTTAAAAACAAGCTGATCGCGCATTGGAACAACAAAGACTGGAGGATTAAGGCAGTCAGCGAAGATGAAAGTGTAGGCAAATGTGCAGGAAAAAAAGAAAAAAAAAAAAAAAGCTTGCAAGGAGATCCTAAACAAGTTGAACACGCAGGAAATGTTTAAAGATTGGCCTTCATGGGTGTGTGTTTTTTCAAATAACCAACAGGTAGGTACCAGTGTCATGAACGCACAACTTGTCTGAGCTTCAGACATGCCTGGCCTGATTTCCTTAAAGGAAAAATAGTTTTCTGACCCCTGTTGTCTTAAGGCATCATTTAATGCCAGCGTGCTTAGAAAAGTTTTTAATGAGTTCAGTTGGGAAGATTTCACAGAGCAATATCCTCGTCAGGGAAAAATCCGTGCAGAACGCCAGCTTCCTCGGCTGCTTGCAGCCGGTGCGAGCACAGCCCCTCACAAAGCGCTCCTGCGATAGTTCCTCGTTAGGCGCGCACGCTTTTTTCCTATTTGAACAATGCCAAAAAGTGATAACTCAGACTCTGAGAATTGTGCTGACAGTCAGCTGTCACTCATTGTCCTTTATTCTGACAACCTCAGGCATTCAGCCATGGATTCATGAGTTTTCCCCTTTCTCTTTATTTTTAAAGGAGGTGGGGGATGGGTGAGTATATCAGAGGATTCAGCCCTGAATAGACTTTTGTTTTGCTCTTTCTTTTGCCTCCTGACTGTGTCAAATGCAGTGTGTCTCTCATGCAGTTTCACTCTTTAGAGAGCCTTGGCTGGGCTGGCTAGTTAGTATTCAGAAACAAGCCAAAGAGGATAAAATTCTTCTCTCTGGCTTGCTGAGACTGCAAATAAGCAATTAGACTAAAAGCTCAGTATCGGAAAAAAAGAAGACTTTTGCAGCCTTTGTTGTTGACTGGAACCTGCCAATATACTTCATAACTTTGAGAATTGCAGAAGAGAGAAAAATTCTAGGTGCTGTTAGGGACATGTGCCGGTTAATGCACTTGTACTGTATTTTCCTAAAGACAGCTCGGCAGTGCACCGTACTTTCTGAACTGTAGGATTTGCCACTTAATGTTGTTTACTTACTGTAATGAGAAAGAAGCAGAAAAGGTTAGCAGTGGAAATGGAAAATTCATCTTTTCCTCGTACATAATTGAGATGTTTCAAAGACAGACGTATATGGTAGCACACGGATTCCCATCCCCGTTTCAGCCTGCGCTCCACACAGTTTCCTTCACTGCCGAACTCCATATCCAACCCTCTTGTCAACGCTGACATGTCTCTGCCCCTTTTTTGCCTATCTAGTGTCACCGCTGAGTGTTTCATCCTCCACATCTTTCAGTCGACGTCTCTATGCCATACCCACCCCTTCCCACACAGTGCCCTCCCCAATCTGACTGATGGGATTGCAAAACCATCCTCCTCCACACTCCTTTCTGAGCCCCACGCTTCCTACAATACCTCTGAAAACAGGTGATTTAGGGGGAGATTGTCTGAGTGCTTCAGGGGTGTAAAGTGATGATTCTATATACATTTGATAATATACTACGTAAAATTATTGTGAGAAAAGAGGGCATATCCAAATATATCAGCAAATATTCATGTATTGTTGATGTGTATATCTACACACACACACATACATGCATGTTTATACACGTATATGAACATATACATATATATCCATATATATACGTATATGAGCAATGAGAAATAGAGCCTATTTCTAGCTTCTGTGCTCCACCTTTCACATCCTTGGTCAAAAAAAAAAAAAAAAAAAAAAAAAAAGAGCAAACAACAATTCTCCATTAAGAAAAGCACCCAAAAAGCTGTCGCAACTGCAGCCGTGCAAACATGGATGGATTTCTCCTGCCTCTTCCCTCCTTCAAGCTGCACTCTTGGCTCCAGCTTCTGCCCTTGTTGTTTCAGTTTTCTTTTTGAATTATTAAAAAGTTTTCGCTGACTTTCAAGGGTCAATATTTCTTCAGCATGGTGGGCCCCAGGGACGTGACTTTTACTTCTGTCTCACCTGGTCTGTTAGGTCTCGTTGCCCTTTGTGACTTCTGGAGTTCAAAGCAGTCCCCTTGCTTCTTGTTTTTTCAGGTTCCTTTCTGGCAGTAGGCTGCATGTTTAGTTTTTGACTGTGTGTTTTTACCCTTCGTACAGCCTGTCACAGGCTGCCAGGAAGGAGAAACACAGTCTTCTTCATGCTTTGTCACTCTGCTTGGTCTCAGTGTCCTTATCATAGAATCACAGAATTGTCAAGGTTGAAAGGGATCTTTAATATCATTGAGCCCAACCATCAACCTAGCACTGCTGAGTCCACCACTAAACCACGTCCCTCATCACCACATCTACATGTCTTTTAAATACCTACAGGGATGGCAATTCCACCACTTCCCTGGGCAGCCCATTCCAACATTTGATAACCCTTTTGGTGAAGGAATTTCTCCTAATACCCAATCTAAACCTCCCCTGGCTCAACTTGAGGCCGTTCCCTCTTGTCCTATTGCCTGTTCCTTGGGAGAAGAGACCGACCCCCCTGGCTACCTCCTCCTTTCAGGAGGTTGTAGAGACCGAGAAGGTCTCCCCTCAGCCTCCTTTTCTCCAGGCTGAACACCCCTAGCTCCCTCAGCCGCTCCTCACCAGACTTGTGCTCCAGACCCTTCACTAGTTCCGTTGCCCTTCTCTGGACACGCTACAGCACCTCGGTGTCTTGACAATGACCTTATTCCGTGGTGATGGCTCCTACAGTCAAGATGTTTGGTGGCTGGTCCAACATGACACCATTATATCACTGGGGCTAAGCTGTACCCACAGAGGTACCCTCCAGAGGAGGGCCACAAAGAGGATCAGAGGGCTGGAGGACCTCTCCTATAAGGACAGACTGAGAGAGTTGGGGGTGTTCAGCCCAGAGAAGAGAAGGCTCTGAGGAGACCTTAGAGCCCCTTCCAGTCCCTGAAGGGGGCCTACAGGAAAGCCGGGGAGGGGCTGTTGGCAAGGGCATGTAGCGACGGGATGAGGGGCAATGGTTTTAAACTCGAGCAGGGCAGGTTTAGATCAGACATTAGGAAGAAGTTCTTTACACTGAGGGTGGTGAGACACTGGGCACAGGTTTCCCAGAGAGGTGGTGGAGGCCCCATCCCTGGAGACATTCAAGGCCAGGCTTCATGGGGCTCTGAGCAACCTGATCTAGTTGAAGATGTCCCTGCTGACTGCAGGGGGGTTGGACTAGATGGCCTTTAGAGGTCCCTTCCAACCCAACACGTTCTATGATTCTATGTGTGCTACCCAGCAGCACTTACAGAACAGGTATGCTGCTGGGGATAGCGCATCTAGCTCAGTGCACCGAGATTTATTCCTGACACCACCAGTAGTACTGTAATGTGTTGGGATAGGATGTCAGCCTAGCTTGTGTGCATGCTGCAAGCAGGAGTACTCATGCAGCGAAGCTTGAAGGTCAATATGTCACGTATCTACAAGACCCTCAACCAGCAGCAGCATCCTGAGGTAGGGTCTGCATCCAGAAGGCTGTCCTGGGTGGGGGAAGTGCTGGTGCACAAAAGGGTGCAGGCACCTATCCTGTCCAATGGCCTGCTCCATCCATCTTCTCATCGTGTCACAGCCCGTGACTGACAATGGGCAAGGACCAAGGTCTTCTCTGAAAAGGTCTTAAAGTTGACCACTTTGAGAGAGGCTATGTGGTGACCCTGAACTGCACCATCACTGAATTATTAGATGAGATAGCAGGCAGTGTAGTTGCTCCCATACATTGCCACCTAAGCCGTACTCAGATACTTAATCTCTAGAGACCTATAATGCCTGATGGAACTCCTGATTTTTAGCCCCAGCCTGATAGACGTGACGGAGCCTGATTTAAATGGGCAGATGGACCTGAAGTCAACGGCAGTATGAGTTGGCCCTTAGGGATGAACATTTGTGCTAAACCCTGGCGTGCTCCCAGTGCCCACTTTTCCTAAGAGAAGACAAGGCCTGTGAGTAGAAGGAATTTGATGTAGTCATCCAATCAGTAAAGCTGGAAAAAATAAATAAGTTTTGGGGCTCTCCAGCCCTTATTTAGATCTGCAGAAGCTGCAGCTCTCAAAGCTGAGTACGAGTGATTTCTCAGAGATTGGGTAGTTATACACCGATTACACTACCTTTGAATGAAAAGAGGGTTGATATCTGTGGTGTAAAGAGAAACAGAAAGCCTTAGATGCATAGTGGGAAGTTGTAATCTGCCATAAAACCAGTAGCTGTTGAATCCATGTTTTCTTGGTCTCCAATAGAATTAAGATTTTCAGTTCTTTGGCGTACCTTTATAAAGCACAAAGTTGTAGTCAGGGAAATGATTTTTCCCTAGATCAGGTGATTTCCTAGAGATTTCCCACAAAATAGACACTGCTCTCTGTGTCAAAAGGCATTGTCTTCACCTACGAGCCTCTCCCGTGCCTGTTCTCAGACCCTCACAACCACAGCAAAGCGCTACGGCAGTTTACATAACCTCGTGCAAATTCCTATTTCTAAGAAAAGCCCTGATTTTCAGTTTCCTCAACCACGTTCCAGACTAGTGGAACAGAACAATTGTTATTAAAGATCTTGGAGTCATAAATAAATAGGATTAGAAGCATAAAGAAGAAGCACATGCCTGAATCCCTCTTGCTATTGATGCTGTTTGTGAACTGGAATCAACTTAAGTTAGCAGAAGACTTGCTAATCATTATAGTTGTATTGAAAACAATTTGTCTGCAGATAGTAAGCTGATAAACATCACCCAAATGATAAAATGAAAACCTCCTTTACTGTGATAGTTACTTATGGCTCTACACTATATATTACATTTTTATATATGCAGTATTACTTTTTACTATAAAGAATCATTGCAACTTTGGTGGCAGCTGAGGCGCTCTGAACTGTCTCCTAGGAGCAAGAAGACGTTGCAGTATAACAACTTTAAAAAAAAAATTGCATTGCAAATCAGAATTTAAGATTGTCAGAAATGGTTGATCCAGGCAAGTCATCTTTCAAGACTATTTTAAGCCAGACAGGAGTTTTTTTTTTTTAAAAAAAAACTCTCTTGAAGCACAGACATATGTTACTTTATTCAGGTGAATACATTTAGTGTTTCTTTCCTTAGTACTAATAAAAATCCACATTTCTTAGGAATCTATCAATAAAATGAAAGTACATATTTTCAAGAAGATGTAGTGTTTAAATGTTATCATTCCTATGTTTAATTGCTTACTGTCATATGGAATTAAATACATGCATCTGTATTTATATCTTTCTTTTTGTCTCTCCTGTATACATATGCGCTTTTCCAAGCATTTAGGATTATTCATCTATTTACAACAAGATAGACATATAATCCACAAAACGTGCAAAAACATATTCATATTGTTGCGATTTGTATAAGAATATCTGATTCAGAAAATTGCTCCAGTATCTTGCCTAGTTTTTCCGTGTGATTGGCACAGATAAGGTTCTTCACATATGTGAAACCCAGTTGACTTCAATGATATTTTGCAGAGGCCCAGCAGATTTATTTACGCAGTAAGATCCAGGCCTTAATGATCAATTAAAATAAACAATGTAGGCACATAAGCTTAGGAAAAGCAAAACAGAAAGCAGCAGTTGCTGCTCCAATAATTTTATAGTACTTTTAAGTACTATATCTTCAAATGTTGTTAAAAAGTAGAAACAATGGGATGTTTCGCAGACACCGAAAAACAAAAACACAAGTGGAGGTCCAGCCACTGTAGTTTCTGTAATTTGTGGCCTCTCGTACTTGATCTCTATTTCTCAAAAAAAGAAGAAATCATAATATATCCCGTCTCATGAGTCAAAAGGGGCAAAGATATGATTTACTTGTCAGAATGAGATCCCAAGCATACGTAGGCACCAAAGTTTTGCGCTAGTCATACCAGCCGTTTAAACAGGGTACATGGGTATCATTTCTATAGGTGCAAACCTTCAGCAGTGGTGTCCATACGGAAAATAGATGCATCCTTATCTGTAGTCCACTTTACAAGCCAACTTTATTAGTTTGTTTTTATGAGGGGATTTGCAGAATCTTCTTACTGTACTAAAAGCCATATATATGGATTGGATTTCTCTTTTTTTCTGATTAGGTATTGTCCGGGTAACTTTTGCATTATATAAACGTTTTCTAACATATTGCTGCTATTTCTTTAAACAAAATCTACATTTTTCTTGGTCCTAAATGGTAGTACAAAATCCATGTGAAAGTAAATGTCTCTTTTTCTTTTTTTCCTTTATGAGGACATTCTACAGTAGGCGGTGAAGTATTTCAGCCATTCCAGAGTCATGTAAACTATCCTAAAAATGCACTGGGAAGAAGAAGAAGAGGCTGTAATTCATTATTTTTCGCAATGTACTGACATGAAAGACTACATTTTAAAGGATCCAGTGACTTCGCTTTCTTTGCTTACTGAATATCAGTGGTTCCATACCAGGGATGTTTCGCCTAGTTAACGTAGAATTAATTCTTTGATAAACAATGGGTTGATTTTGGGTCAAAAAGAAAACTGGTTTTTGGGAAACTTGGTTTTGTGTTTTTTTTCTGGTCTGTCTTTTTCTGATAGTAAACTGTAGTGGGTTTCAGCTGTTTTGCTTTAAAATCTTTTGGGTTTTACGAATCGCTCTTGAAGTCCCGCTGGAGTTTGCTGTTGTTGCAATTCCTCGAGAGAGAGAAGCACTAAAGTAATTAGGAAAAAGATCTTGCTCCCAAGACCCTCTAATGGTCACAAAGTCACAACGTGTCACCTCTCCTCGCGTGGATTAATTTGTAGAGCCCCGGTTCGTCAAGACGCGCAGGCGAGGACACGATGCTGAGCCCGAGCACCAGCTCCATTGACTTGGACGGGTTTGCTCACGCGCTCAAAGTTAACGCCTGTGCTTAAGCGCTTTGTTGCTCGGGGACACAAAATGAGACTTAAAGCGTGGTCACCTGGCCCGTGGACACACAGAAGCCACTCCACAATCTCAAACGTTGACCCGGCCTTCTTTCAAAATCGGATTCCAGCGCCGCAGAGGAACCAGGAGCTAACTGGAAGGGAGGGAGGGAGTTGTGCGAGCAACGCTGCTCCTGTGGCTGGCTTCCACCGCCTTGGCGTAAAAGCATGGCAAATATAATACCTTGCCGTCGCCAGATAATCTATCAACGTGTAATTTTTCCTTTCCTTTTCAAAGCGGTGCTGCTTATCATAGCAGGGTACAAGATTCTTTCTTTTTTGCATGGTGTATCCGTGACGTTTTTCGCCATTCAGAAGCAATGCTGACACACGCAGGAAATGACAGATAGCATTAGTGTAATAAAAGAGTTAAATCAAAACCAAAGCACAGATGTATTTCTAGTTGTTTTGAAAGCACTGACCTAAGCACCTCTGCAGGATTTTATTAGTAAAGTCTAAAAATATTTGGAGGTGAGCGGTGCTCTCTTGTAATAGCCTAAAAGAGCTGACTTGTCATCAAGTGTGTTTGAGATGCCTTTATCTGGAGCTAGTTTCATGCCTGTTTGTGAAAGAGGAATTTTCTTAGGCCTTTGTCCACGACTGCTGGGAGGTTATTGAATGTCAGGTGTCAGGGCTCAGACCAGCCTGCCGTAGGTACAAAACTGTGCGGGGGGAAAGGGGAGAAAAAGAAAGGGGGAAAGAGAGAAAGAAAAGGAAGGGAAACAGCTAGAGGGTAAAAAAGCAAAAGCCATACCGGGAAAACCTTTTCAGCAGCCCTTCTGTCCTAAACCTGGAGGTCAGCTGGACCCTTGCAGGCCGTGTGGTCACTGCCTGCAAGTCTCTCTGTATTAAATTAAAATGAAAAAATGAAAAGAGCCGTTTGCGGAATTATATTCGGATTCAAGCATGGGTTTTGATCCTGCGTGTGATTCTAGCATGAATTTTCTCCCACTGATTAAGTGGCTTTCATGTTCCTCGTTTACTTTTAGGGATCAAAAGACATGCAAGGTACCTCATTGAGGGAACAGCCTCTGCCCCACAGACCTTGCAATACAATCTTCGTGTCTCTGATCTCTAATTCCAGCATTCTGACCCCAAACTCCCACCACAAGAGGCAGAGCTGAGGACGCGGTGCATACACTACCCACAAGGGCCATAAATGAAGAGGTTTTGCACTTTTTTTTCTTGCTCCTCAGAACGGAATAGGAGTTTTTCAGCTTTGTTGTTGCTGAGGAGAAGCTGGTATGTTGCTTTTTTTTTTCCTTAACAGCTACTTCTACATGCTCCACCACCTCCCACCTCGGGGTGAAGTGGATGTTTTTCACATCAGGCGGTAAAAAAGAAACCCCACCAAATATCCCCGTATCGTGCTACATTACGATCATTTTCAGGCCACATGCATCTAGGCAGAGAGCTGTTCGGTTAGGCGCTGCAGTTGCTGTTAACGAAGGCTGTTATGGGATAATTGAAAACATATGTTGTCCATGCACCACCACCGCGGCCACAGCAGTAGGAAGGGAGATGTCCTTTTGCTGTTGATTAGGACTGATCCTCCCAGAACCGAGTCGTGGGAGGGCTCAGAGGGGTCTTGATTTCTGTCCCTCCTAATTGCTCTTGAAAGTCTGCACTGTGATCTACTTCGGGCATTATTATATGGTGGGGTTTTTTTCAATATGTTTGGCTGTACCTAATTAATAATTGTCCTACAGTACATTGCCCTCTTCCACCAGCTACAGCCTGAATTCATTGATATCATCTCCTTAAAAGTTTGAAACCCCCCAGTGACAGGAATATTAATGTGCCAACACTGTCATATCTATTTCAGCTCATACATATGCAATGTCTTTGTTTTCAAAGATTTATGTCAGACTTCGCTGAAGTGAGGTATTCTACCATTTTAGATAATAGCATGCCAAAGTGATGTTATCAGGCACATTCAGCACTCACTCAAGCAAAGGGGAAGGAGCATCCATTCCTTCATAGCTTAAACGCAGAGAAACTGTTATTTATCCTTATTTGATGAAGAAATCTTTCAGGGGGAAATGGTGTATTTTTAGAAGAAGATTATGGTCATCCTGTGGATTATCTTTTAATTAAGAATGGATGATTTGTGCCCACTCTGCTGTAGCAAACGTCTTGCTGCTAATGAAGTTTAAACAGACTTACTTTATTTAATTACAGCTAATCACTAGGGTAAAATGTGGAATTGTCTTTGATCCGCATGTAGAGTGGTAATCCTTGTGGCAGATAGCATCTCTTATTCCCTCAAACTCTTTTCAGTTTCTCCAGGAGGTCCCAGCTTAACTAAGGGTTAATTGAGATAGCTGGACTGGCGTGATTGATGTATTTTTGCTCAGGGATGCCATCCTGCTTTTCCAAGGACTTTCTTTCTCTCTCTCTCTCGCTCGCTCTCTCTCGCTCTCCCTCTCCCTGTGCAGTCACCTTCAGGCCGTGTAATGCAGTAGATGCCTGCTTGTTTGACATGAGGGACCTGAGGGGGCCAAGGTCCTGCTGGATCAGTGAGTGAGAGAACAGAAACTGCTGGAGGGAGAGCAGAGGTTAGAGGAGGGCAGCAGAGACCCGTGTAAAGCAGAAGAGGGCACTAGTAAACTGACCTATTTCAACCACAACTCTCGCACGCCGGGCTGGTTATAGAACAAAACAATTGATTGAATATTGAAGGCAATCACACGGTTTGGCGAGGGAGTAGCACCAAAGGTATTTCATTCCAGTTTTATTCTTTTTGTTATTATTATTTTGGTTTGTTTATTTTTATACTTTAATAATTTGGTTTAATATTTTATTATTTTATTTTATTTTATTTTACTTTTTTTATTATTTTGTTTTACTTCATTTCATTTCATTCCATTTCATTTCACTTCACGTCATTTATTTCCTTTCATTTCATTTATTAAAGAAGTGACCCTCACATCCTGGAGTGTCACTGAAGCCTTTGCCTTCTAGCTTTTTAAACGTGGCAAGTAAAGACCGTGGAAGTGAAAAGTCGGTTATAAAAAAAAAAAAAAAAAAAAAAAAGAGGGAGAATTCATATTTCCTATAGGGAACTGGTGGTCTCACAATTTTGCCTTGTGCTCAGAGCCCTTCTGTAACAATTCTCCTTGCTTCCCCAGACTCAGAAGTTTCTGAGGCTGGTGAAAACTGTGGGAAGAGCCATTTGGAGAAATCTTGCTCAGGAGGTAAAATCCCTCACAAGGGCTGAAGTTTGTACAACTGGTTTCTTACTGTGCTTTTGCGCTTCACATCAAATGTTGATTTAAAATTACTGGACTCAACTTTTACCTTCTACACTCGTTTTGTCACTTTGTCTTTCTATCTTGTTTTTCTTCCTGATCTACACTGTAAAAATATGCCTCCATTGTCTGAACATACTCTGGTTTCTTGTTACTTCTCTGTTAAAACAGAATAACATTGTTTATTTCATTCTTTGAACGCAGGATGTCTGGGCTTTTCTTTTTGTCTGTTTGTTTGTTTGTTTGCTTCAAAAAGTAATTTGAAATGGAAACATTTATCTATCAGCCCCCTCAGAAATATTAACAGCTTTAATTAGCTCGGTGGAAAAAAAAAAAAAAAAAAAAAAGTTGTTTACTTTTATTTACAGGAACTGTTAACTTGCACTCTGGCAATAGAGGCAGAAGACACAGAATCTCTCTTTTGTGTAAAATTTAAATAATTAAAATAGAATAGTTTGCAGTTAGTTTCCACGATAATGCGTTAAACATCTGCAGTTTTGTCTCCCCACCGGGATGCATAGCCGTGCTGAAGTCACATCCTGATAACATCTGCACGTTAGCGATAGCTTGCGCTCTAGGCTTTATGGTCTGCTGATGAGGGATTCTTCGGCAGCCCCTCCCTCAGCACAACCGCTGCTGAAAATTTTGCTTGTGACATCCTGAGGGTGGCTTGATTTACATTTGTCATAATGCAAGAAGATACCCTCAGTTAAACTGAGTTTAACATCCAGGCCCTTTTTCACTTTGTTGCTTTGCAGTTCCTTGTTTTGTTTTGTTTTGTTTTGTTTTGTTTTGTTTTGTTTTGTTTTGTTTTTCCCCCCCTCTTTCACAGGAAGCTGGTTTTCACTTTTTTTTTCCCAAAGACTGTGGATCCAGACTAAATTTTCAGTGGTGAGATTTATTTTGCTACAAGTTTCTTCAACACCACGGATGAAGAAGAGAGAAAGAGAGAGAAAGAAAGAGAGAGAGAGAGAAAGAGAGAAAGAAAGAAAAAGAGAAAGAAAGAAAAAGAGAAAGAAAGAAAGAAAGAGAGAAAGAGAGAAAGAAAGAGAGAAAGAGAGAGAGAAAGAGAGAGAGAAAGAGAGAAAGAGAGAAAGAAAGAGAGAAAGAGAGAAAGAAAGAGAGAAAGAGAGAAAGAGAGAAAGAGAGAAAGAGAGAAAGAGAGAAAGAGAGAGAGAGAAAGAGAGAAAGAAAGAAAGAAAGAAAGAAAGAAAGAAAGAAAGAAAGAAAGAAAGAAAGAAAGAAAGAAAGAAAGAAAGAAAGAAAGAAAGAAAGAAAGAAAGAAAGAAAGAAAGAAAGAAAGAAAGAAAGAAAGAAAGAAAGAAAGAAAGGAGAAAAAAAAAAATTAAAAATAAAGTTTGCGAGGAGGAACAGCACCTCCATTCCTGCTTGCATGGCAACAACAGCTGCATTCACATGAAAAGGCCAGCTTGTTAAACATCATGTAACACTGAATGTACTGAATATTTTAAAGGTCAGGTATTGACAGGCACTGAGCTGCTTCTGTTTCCCTAATGACCCCAATTACATCCAAGCTGAGTAAGTAGTCAATAAACAATGGCATTAACATATGTAGAAAAAGTGTTTATTTTACATTTCCAAGACAATTGGCAATCTCCCGCTTGTCATCCAAAGGCAGAAGCTGGATCGTGGGCTCTGTGATGAATGAGGGGAACAAGGGGGAGGTTGCGGGTCTTAGAGACCTCTGAGAAATTTCAGGTAGGCTGTCTCACACACAGGCACAAAGTGGGTTTCTCCCTGTGGTTCTGCATAAGTAAAGAATCTTAAGGAGAAAATATAAATACTTTTACGTATACCATGCCCCTCGTGCAATGGAGCATGCAGTCTGTCATATATGTAGCAAGAACGTATTCAAAGGATCTTTAAGGATCCAATCCAGACTTAAATTAAAGCAAAATACAGACGATTTGTATTGCTTACATACTCTCAGTGCTGCTGTGGAAATCAATCATCCCTCTCGCTTGCGAGCACTTTTTCTCACTCTGTGAACAAAATTTCTAGCCATGTTTGGCAAAGTATAGCAACTTCACAACCCAATGTCCAAAGCACGCATGGACCTGTCAAATAATAAATGAGGCATTGGGAGGCCCCACGTGACACAGCATAAAGCAGGGAAAGAGATTTATCGAGAGAAATATTAACAAATAAGAGAAAAGATTGTGTATTTGTTCAGTTTCCTCCTCAAGCTGCAGGCCAAAGCTTTCACGTAGGTACATGGGTATCTCCATGCTGATGGAGAAGCTTGGCTCCTCTCCCAGCCAGAAGCTAAAACTGGTGGGACAGCAGCCAGGTGGAGAGGGGCATGTCAACAACAGGGGTGGGAACCAGGAGAAGCTGGTAAATACCCTTTTTCCCCCTCCCCACGCAACCTCTGTGCACATGATATCTTCAGGGTGCTGCCACAGGACGAGAAGAAGCTCGCTCGTTGACTGCCGTTGCTTTGCAGCACAGTAATTTTTCCAGGCTCCAGCTGACATCAGTCGGTCTCAGTGTGGCACAGATCAGACGAAGATCCAGTTTTTGCACCAGAAGGTTTTTCTGTAAAAATAAACTATGGCAGAATGTAAGTATTATCCCCGTTTTACAGCTAGAGAAATGAGCTCAGACAGACTAAATCTCCCGTTCAACAAAGACTTAAGTTTGTGCTTAACTTTCATGGGACTACTCCAGGGTTTTAAATTAAACACCAATTTAAGTGCATTGCTGGATCACAACCAAAATCACAAAATAAGTCTATAGCAGATCCAGGGCTTGAAATGTGAGTCTCTGAGTCCCAGTCCAATGCTTTAACTCACAGGAACATCCTTCTTCAATTTAGGTCTTAATCTGATGACTTTTCAGTAAGAAAGAAACTTTCAAAAGGTTTAGAAATTCAGAGATCAATGACATATTTGAAGCTTTTCTGAATCTCTAAGTGCATTGTTTTTAGAATGGAGAGGGAGAGCAAGATAGTATTTACTTTGCATCTCTCTCTCTCTCTTCAGGGAGAAAAAGAAAAGAGAAGGACGGCAGATTAATTCTCATCCACTTTCAATGTCTGGAAAAGCTTGTCGTAGGTCCGAATTTTTTCTCATTTTTTTCAATTTTTTTTCCAACAAGTGGATAAGCAGGATAACATGACTTAGTGATGCTTTGTCAACATCAATTTATTTGAGGACAATCATAAAGTCTTTCAAGGTAAGAAAGCAGTGCTTCATCCTGGTTCACTGAGCAGAATAAAGACCAGCACCCTCCCTTGTACCACCGATGCAGTGCAGTATTCCCCGATGGCTGGTTTCTGATCAAGAATCTCTTCAGTCTGTTAGAAACCTGGACACGGCAGTCAACTGCTGGAGCAGTTTGAGTTGTCGGTCCCATACTCAAGAAACAGGTTGAAATTATCATGGCTCCTCATTTTTTTATTTTTTTTTCTCCTGGCTTTTGCAAAGCTACGGGCATTTTATGTGTTTGCAGGGTTGGCTAGGAGTACCGTCATTCTGCTCTGTTCAATGATCTTATTTCACTTTTATGACATCTGCATGATCAGGGCATCCTCAGAGACTCAGATGCCTCAGTATCAAGGCAGCCATAGGCAGGTTGACTTCTTTCAGGCACAAGTGGAGATAACTATGGGGCAGACATGAGTAGGCAGAAAGGTGAGGGGAAAGTCGAACAAGTAAACACGAAAGGAATTGGTTACCTCTGATTATCGGCCAATTTTGAGTGAATGGCAAATTGATTCAAGAGAGAAAGGAGTGGGCACAATAGGGAGCTGAATGTTGGAGCAAGGTCAAAGTAGGAAATCCAGACTCTTGGGGTGCTTCTGCATAATGCGCCATTTCGAGTGAAACTTCTAACAGCAAGCATGAAGCTAGCTCTGAAACAGCTAATGCCCAATGAATCAGTCACCTTTTATTCAGTTTTATTGTAAACTGAGTAATTGTCCCAGTTTGGGGATTGATGCCACAAAGAATAATGAAGCTGGTCATTTTGAAAGTTCACAATTTTCATTACCATAATTGCCTTTCAATTTTGCTGCCAGTGATACATACCCCCACATTATTGTATGAGTGTGCTCTTCCATTGTTGTTTCTAGCGTTCTGGGAACAGATGGCCTTTTACAGCAGATACATTACGAACACCAGAAGAAGAAATGACTCTCCTAAAGAACATTTAGTCTAATACTAGAATAATTACAGGAGCAATATAGGGAAGAAGTTTTAAATGGATATTATTCTATATAGACTTCAGAGTATTAGCCAAGAGGTAAAGCTTGGAAAGTGACCAAAAAAACAAAGGACTGATGTATAACAGATACAGCTTGGTGTCTTGCATTAGGCACGAGGGGCAGCATGAAAGAGCAAACGAAATGAGGAGGAATTCTCAACTGGAAAGAAGGACGTTGCCAGAAGCATGACAGGAAAGAAACTCAGGAAGGAGGGAGTGGTGGTAGGAGAGTCGAGACAAGGAAGGATAAGGAGTTTTAAGTGTATGCAGTAGAACAGGGAAACAAGAGTTTAAGTAGTAAGAAGCATAATTTGAACAATAGGAAAACAGGAGATTGTTCCATCTATTTTCAGTGGTATCTGTCCCCTCCTGTTCTGCTCGTAGTCTTTTCTTTTGCCTTCTAATGTGATGCAGGACACTTTTATTGCCTTTTCTCTTTGGACAGCCTGAAGACAGTCATTTAACATCAAGCCCCTCACTGCAAGACAGTGCTCAACGTATTGCTACCTGATTTCTTTGCCGTCACTCCATTCCCTCTGCAATTGTTTCTTGGCTTGCCATTAGAACTGGGTGTAGCCGAGTAGTACATCAGATGTAGAAGCTGCGAAGTATAAACAAACTCCCCATAGACCCAGGAGCGATGTTTCTGGTAAACCCTGAGACCCATCAATCCCACTTCCACCGAAAGCCCGGTTCAAAATTGCATTGCTCTTTTTGGGTTGGCTTGGGTTGTTTTTTTCTGTAGTGTTCCTGTTACCTTTCTTTCTTAATGGCCGTTTTAATTTCTCGTGTCACTTTGAGTGTCTCTAGCACTTTGTTTTCTGTGAAACTTTACCCGATCAGAATCATTTTGGAAAGAGGTGTCTTACAGGGCTCCGGGCAATAGCTCCGGTTCATGTTTCTAAGCCTGGTGGTGGAGGGCCACGTAGGCAGCTGCAATTTGTGACAGTATATAAGTGGTGGCAAATTTAGCCATCACACTGCCCATATGGCTGCCACAGGAGCACCAGGGTATGAAGGTCATGAGCAAAGTCACGCTCTGCCATGCCTTTGTTTATAGAACTCCCTGGGCTTACAATACATGACCATGCAACTGCCGAGGTGCTGCAGCCCGGGGTGTCGGGGAAATACCAGTTTCATTAAGACTCTTGAACCCTATCACATTACACTTCAGAAGTAGTGACCAGCTTATTTAAAACAAAGAAGCTTTGACCTTTCTCCCCTTTTGAAACCAAAAACATATGAAGCTAAAGTGACTCATTTCCGGCTTTAAACAAGCTCTAAGAAACATTTTTTTCCCAAGTACAGTTTGTGCACTTTCTCTTCTTCCTCTCCTTGCCTCCTCTCCCCCCGTCCCTGCCTTTTGCATAAATATCTCGTTCCCTTCTTGTCAAGGTCAACGTATTTATTACTTATATTCACTGTGTAGTTCTTTTTTACTTCTAGCTTTCTTTCTTTTTTCCTTCCTTTCTTTCTTTTTATCTGTGTTGTTTATAACCATGACCCTTGATCCTCCAAGTCTTAAAACAGCTTGGCTTTCAGCAGCTAAATCTGACAAGGTCAGCATTTTTCTGTTTATTCTGAGAATACTATTTACCCTCTGGGGTTTTTAAAAGCAATTCTATAAAACATCACTTGGAAAAAGTTTGTAGCATTCAAAGACTTCCATAAACCTAGTGCCCAGCAAAGAGTAACTTTTATTTCTGACTGCAGAACTCAGAACAATTAAGTTTGATTTTCCCCCTCCCTGCAAAAGGTGCCTACACAAATGCATTTGACAAAAATATGCTTAAGTGTTTCACTGTAAACACACTAGCAACCTACTAGTAGTTAGCATCATCTTTTTCATCAGTGTCAGATATAACAAAATCAGACTTACTGTAAGATCAATTAGTTCCTAGAATAACCTTATTGTTACGTAGCTGTAACCAGGCTATATTTATTTCTTTTTCATTGGAAATAAATGTATGTTGTGTCGGCTTTCTGTCAAAACAGCAAACAATCCTGTAATCTTCAGAAAGTCGGGAAATGACAGAACCAATGATACAAAAGCAAGGTGTCCTTGGGCTAATACCCAGACTCTTTGTAAGTGATGTTAAATTTATACCCATTTAAAACAAGCCAATTTAAACAACCTGACTGTCTCAGAAGATTTTCAAGAAGGTGGTGATTGCTCAAATGCAAGTGTCCCCAAGGCCATGAAAAAAATGACTCTGCTGTTAGTGCTTGTTGGGAATTGCAGAAAATTACAGATTTTCCCTCTGCAATTTCCTTGCCTTTTTCTTTTCCTTTTTCCATCCCTTTCCCTTCCTTTCCTCTTTCCTCCAGCTCTCTATTCATCGAAAAAACCAATGGGAATGGAGCTCTGCAGTATAAGCAGAAAGTGGAGATGCAAAGAATGGCAGAAAAACATCTGCAGCAAAACTGGAGGATTTCTGTGAATGAGTGAAAAATGCTGCTGTTGGAGAGCTTGCTCTGTGGGCCTCCTGCATGCAGCTTGTGACGACACAGCAGAGAAACCTGCAAAAAATATCTTCTCAGAGTAGCCTGCTAGAAAAAGAGATGGATGGAGGGACAGGCAGAGAGACAGGCATACAAGTTCAGAAAGCATCTCCCCAAAATAAGGTGCAAACTTCAAAATCTACGGCCTCTGGAGGAAGGAGTTGCAGAAATATTTTTGTCAGTGAACCTGGAAGTTTTTCCCAACTCAGGACCACTCGGTGCCTCCGCTGCGAACGTTTCTCGAGAGGCTGAGGTCTCCTCCACCCGGAGAGCACAGTGCCCGCCTATCTTTCATTTGCCCCTCTGCGCTTTCTGCAGGGAGGTGAGATCAGTAAGAGCAAACATTTGAAGAACTGCCCTGAATTTTCCATGCTTGTTCTCAGCCAGAAGGTAAATTCTTCTGGAAAGTTTGGTAGCATTCTGTTTGGCTGATTCTGAATTAGCCATAATAAAATGTTTTTAGTATTTAAAGGTGTTTTCCGGAATGCTTTATTTTTTAGCTTTGATAATGGCCTATTATAGATGAGATTGCTTTCTGGAGGGAATGTATGCTTTGATCAGTTTCAAAAAAGAGGTGGAGGGGAGAGAAAGGAAGTGGAAACCAAGTAAAAGTTGCATAGAAAATATTAAGAACATAAAATTTTCCTTGCTGAGGGACTCAGTTTCGGCTTGCACAGAGCTTGCATGTGATTCAGCGTTTAAAACACACTGAAAGTGGAAATCAGGGTGATGTTTCAGAAATATCCTTCTACCACTGGCTCGCTATGAGCTCTTGATAAATCACTACTGTTCTCTGGCTCATATTCCGCATCTGCACAACGGCACAAGGGTGCTCACCTCCTTTACCGCGATGCTGCGAGAAACCATTAGGTGTCTACACAAGATGTCCTCGAAGTCCATTTTGTTGCCATCATCATGATGCATGGCGTAAAAACAAAATAGTTACGTGTTCAGCTAACAACTAATATGAACCCAAATTATTGCACAAGCAAAGAACTTCCCCTCGGTAACAAGGGTTAACCCAAACTGGGACAATTTGAGGATGTTTGAGTGAATGGCTTTGTCTGACATACTGCACACCGGCAAAATCTAGTGTCACCATGATGCCATATGAACGTGCCTGCACAGAACCTTTATTCTGGTGGAGAAAAGCTTCTGGTGATACACAAGAAAACGTTGCATGCAAGGGAGATGGCTAAATTATAATTGTAAAAGCCATGGATTTGACTTTAAAAGAAAGCAAGTTTTCTGCATGAAAATTTTACATTGGGAGTGTTGCAGTAACAAGGTTTTAATAATTATTTCTTCATGGTCTTTCTTGAAATGAACACATTCCACTGTTTTAACATTTTATACAAAAACATGGTCTAGACATGTACATGTACCAGTGGAATGAAATCATCAATAATCACTATCTAAAATGAATTACATTCCAAAAGCACAGGCTAATGATTTATCTTTTTTTCATGGGACCGATCTCTATCAGATTGATTTATGTAGCAGCCAATCATGTTTCAGTAAACTCCAGCATGCACATGCATCTTTAAGTGATGATAAGCTGCGACTGTCAATTTATTTGTACACCAGAAGCCAAAAAAAAAAAGAACCAACGTGCAATAACAGTAGTATGCTTCCCCAACAGAAAAACGTGCAGAAAAGCTAACTTCTGCTATTGTTTCTTACCTTCCATCTCAGATAAATGGACAAATTAATGTAATGAAATACAAAAAAAAGACATATCCTGAAGGGGGAGGGCTAAAAAACGTATACTTTCCTATGACAGGTGATAAACAAGCTTATTTTTCACTTGCCTGTTTACATTATTTGCTTTGATAGAATGTATTTTTTTTTATACATTTACATTATTTGCTTTGATAGTAGATGCTTTTGTTGGTGGTTGGAGTGATTGGCAGCTTCAAGCTGTTCTGTTTAATTGCCTTTCCGCTATGCAAAATTCTATGTTTAGAAGACACCGTTTCACAAATAAATCAAGTGTGTAGATGTGTACAAGAGAGAGAACTGGAGAAGGAGAGAGAATTTTTTTCAGTTGGATTCACTGTCCGTTCTGTTACGTACTTATCTGCATTCCCTTTGACCGTGTGTTCGTTTGTTTCTCTCCGCTTCTCAGTCCCTCTCCAGAGAAGCAAAATGGTGTTGACTTGGATTAGGACTATTTGTAGTACCCTGTTCTTTTCACAGGAAGCAGGGGATATGATGGAGTCTCTAAAAAAAAAAAAAAAAAAGGAAAAGAACAGACTAGAGTACATCCAAAGTTCATCATTTGTTTTTTTGCATGAAAAGAAAACAAAAGATACACATAGAGGGGAAAAAAAAATGTTGTCTCCATTGTATTCTTTGTTTTTCTGTGCTTTATCCTTTGGACAAGTTCTTAGAGGATATTTTTCATATTTTATTTTGAGTCCTAATTAAATTAATTGTTTTATCTCCCTCTTATTTCAGACCAGAGGATATGGAGCCTTTGGAGAGTTTATTTTTTGTTTTGTGTTTTACTGGCAAAGGCAAGGGAGTTTTACTTTATTAATTTATGAGAGTTTGGAAGCAAGAGGGGGTGCCTATAGCACATGCGCGACTGCTGCCCGAGTCTGAAAAGAGTTGCTGCAAACAGGCAACTTGAAAACCTAACATCTGGTGACACCTTCACATTACAAATTAGCCAAGACAGCGCTGAATTTACTATTCATTATCTTTTCTGAAATCATAATGCAATGTTCAAAAAGGTGTTTATTTCAGTAGTGACTTTATTTTTCTTTTATTAGCCAATGTGAACAGTTTTAGGGGTTCCACAAACATTTCTGGGGGTTTCATGAATCAATAGGCATATGCTTTAAATGGAAACATTTCTAAAAATGCTGTATGCAAAAGTATTTTTCCTTACATGCAGAAGTTCTGTGGAATCAGGTACAATGGCGAGATGGAAGCTATGTTATGTTATTCTGTGTTGTGAAATGTAATAAAACACATTGAATAGTAGAGGTCCAAGACCTTTAAGCAATCAAGGATTTCAGAATATGTTGTTTCCCCATCTCAGGCTAAATTGTACAGGATATTAATCATTCAGGCTAACAGTCAGCAGCTCCTTTTCTTTTTAACATCGTAATAAAAGCTGTCACAATGTTTTCAAGTCTTTCCCTTTATTTTTTTTCACAGAAAAAAAAAAGAAAAAGGAGTAAAACAGGATAAGGAAACTCGCGAGAATATCATTCAGTAAATTGCATGAATAAGATCCAGAAAAGACTGTGTATTTTCAGTTAAAGTCTTGATTTGTGAAAATACACACGGTACTGCGTGGGTGCTGACAATACCACCGTGGGTGGGACTGTGTGCTCTTTAGTCACAGGGGGCTGTGTGGAGCATTCCTACCGTACTTGTTTTATCTCACGATGAAAGTACATTACTAAAGCACAGAGAGGATAGGTGGAATATGAAATAAATGTGCAAACAAAAATCCGAAATGGAAAATGTGGCTCGGGGTAGGTATAGGTTGTTGGTTTTTTCCTGAGAATATTAGTGTCTCTCTTTAATAAACATTGATTAATAATAAATTATTGATAGCATACCTGGAAAAGTAATAAAATAGAGGGTGATCAATGCAATTGTGCACATTTAAAGAATTTAACATGTGCCAGTTCAGAAATTTACCTTGGAAAAGCAACACACGGCAATGAATACTCATTTTTTTCAAAACATATCAACATGTCTAAGTAATTCTGACAGATTTAGGGTATTTCCCTTCTCATCACCCCTCAACCACCTTCTAGACTCAATAGACAAATGAGGCGAGGTGAAAGCCAATGACATAACAGAACATAGATAGCATGCATAATATATTGCATTAGTGTCCTCTGCATGACATTAGAAAGCTGTAGATGTCTATTGGACAGAGAAACAAACAACAAACATGTTTTTTCCCCACAGTGAAACAGCAGCATAAAAGCAAAAACTGATCGCACAAACATTATCATCGCAGCCGCTTCTTGCCATCCAGCTAGATGGCCGAAAATATTTTGATCCACGTAACTTCTGTGGCCTTCATCCAAAGCCTATTGAAGCCAATTAAGAATCTTCATCGCCTTTAGTGAAATTGGACCCAGCCCATTAAGAGATTTTGCCCTAGGGGAGTAAAGGGTGGATTATTAAGGTCCACCCTCGCATGTCACTTCAATTTATCACAAGGGAAAAAATACTTCTCTTCATTAACACTGTATAAGTTAGCTCACCTTCCCAGTAACTCTGCCCTGTCTGTGTCAAACTCTTTCCCCCGGCTCTCCGCTGATCCCTGGTACCAAAGATGACTGCAGATATAACGCGATATTACTTCTCATAACAGTCCTTAGGAAGTCAGTGTTTCCAGAAGTCATTCACGTAATTTTTCCCTGCCGCAATACTCATGTGGGTAGTTTATGAATGACGACAGCTAAATTAAAAGCTATCCTATCTGAATGGGCTAAAAGACTGGCAAAACTCGGGAAACTATAAGCTAAACAGAAGTGACAGTTATAGTCCCCTTTCGCATAAAAAAACTGTAAACTATTTCCTGTTGTGTCCCATTTCTCAGCTGGAATGTACTGCAAGGAGCAGGAGAGGATTAGGGAGCTAAAACGCTTCTTCATTTTTTTCATGGATGTACAAACATGACGTTGAGCACAGAATTTTAGCAATGACTAATTTAGCCTGATAACTTCTGGCTTCTCAATTGACTCTAGTTACCTAAGCAGTAAAACTCGAGATAAATGTGCATCCCAAAGACAATATCTGTAGACGTGATTCGAAAAACAAAACAAAACAAAACAACACTGCCTATGTGCTGTTCTGCAAACATATCCTTATGAATGTGTTTCCCGTCTCTTACCTAATTGCACGCAGAAGAGTTGTCCCAGATGAGCTTGCTCCTCGTGTGAGTTAGGAACAGAAGCAGGCATTGCCCGCTCACCCACAAGCCAGATTTGGGTCTTGCAAAGGTCTCCAGCCCTGGTGATGATGTCTGATGATGTCTGTATTGACCTGCGTGGTAACGAGCAGGAGCCTAGAGGAATCTCCGATCTACATGATGCACCAGCTGCAGGCTCCAGAGGGTGAAGGTAAGTCCCTGGGAGAATTTATGGATTCATCTCAATGCACCTACGCCCTTCCAAAACGACACTCTTTCAAAAACAAGTTTTCAAGGACACTTTTGAAACCCTGGTAGACACCTTTCCTAAAACACAGCCCTGGATTTCTTTTGGCGGAATACGAATGGCAGGGGGTTGGAACTAGATGATCTTTAAGGTCCCTTCCAGTCCGAACCATTCTATGATTCTGTGATTCTATGAATGGTTGGTGGAACAAGACAAATATTGACTCGTATCAATCCCACCCTACCTTTCAGCCCGCTGGAGGTGTCACACTCCCACCCAGGGGACCTGGGGAAGGACGATGTGTGTGAGGACCCCCCTGTCTCGCCCTGTGCCTTGCCGATGGCACAGCGGACGTTGCCTCCCTGCGCAGCACGCAGCGGCAATTTTCGGCAAAGGCACGTAGGAAGAGCGACACCTCTTTTTTTCAACAAAGTGGAAAACTTTACCAAAAAATTGTCTCCGAGGTACTATATTTTTGAAGATTTGGGGTTTTTTTTTTGCAAAAAGGCCTATCACTGTATTTTTATAACATTTCAGGAGAACATATTTTGGTTACATCTCCTGCTCTTGGGAAGTTACTGCAATCAGTGGAATGCAGCAGTTAAATAAATTTAGAAAACAATTAAGTACAATTACGACCCTCTTTTAAAGAATCAACATGTAAAGTGTCAAAAAACACTCTAGGTCTACTGTGCTTCAGTTTGAGTCAAAATAACATTTGTTCCTCTTCGATGAATATTTGAGGAAATAAAACGACACACCTGTTAAATTAACACATTTAATGTGCACCAAAGCTGTTCATTTGTACAGTAAATAAGTTAAAAACTTGATTCTCATATAATCCACTATTCAACCTGACTGACTGTTGAACCTCCCTAATCAAATACATCTACATGATATTGTAAGCTACATTACAGTACATTATTAGCTTGTAAAATGAAATTGCTGCAACGTTATGTACTGTATATTTGAAGCAGTAACAAATTTACCAGTGATAGATGTGCTAATGGATACGTTGTATTGCAATAAATATAAATTCAGAATAGCAATTGGAAAACATTAACATTTTTATATATGAGTTCAGGCATTTATGAGGCTGATCCAGCTCGCAGTAAAAACTGAAGAGGTGTTCTTGCTCGCTGCCATTTCTTTTTTGGACTGTCGCGGGTAAAAGATAAGTGGTCTTTCTCTGCAGCCGGGCTTTTATACCCAACATGAGAGACTTACAACCGACAGAGTTTTGGTAAGTAGCTATCATTCCTTTCTCGAAGAAAAAGTGCTCTGTGTACCTGATCTGCAGGTCAAACCCAGACACCACTTACCAGTAATTTTCTGTGGCCTTGCTATCAGTGCTTCTTCTTCTGCCCGGCATCCCTCCCAGCCCCCCAGCCTTTCTCTCCCATTTTCCTCTTGAGCTGTTAATGCCACCATTAACTACCCAACAACTGACGTTTTAAAAGAAACAAAGCCATTTCAGGAGAAGAGTGAAAAATAAAGTGGGAAAAGCAGAAAACAGCCGCCAGCAGAAAATGCTGGGAGGAAGGCTGGCTGGGGATGCTGTACCTCTCTCCTGGTGTCTGAGCATCTTTGGTAGAAATTTTTGAGAGAATGGGTCCCCTGTGATCCTGCAGCTGGTACATTTGCACGGGAACTGGACGTACTGCGGGTGATGCCTGCTGCCAAGGCAAACCACTGGCCAGTCGTGTCCTCTCTGACATGCAGGACCACAGCAGCATCAGTGGACAGATTTCAAGTATCATCCGTGGTGGCAGCCAGAGGAAAGACAGGGATGAGGGCCTGTGGTGCAGGAGGAACAGCAGGGGCAAGCCATAAGGCAAGGGATGTGAGTTGGGGCAAAGGACTGTAAGATAGGGTGGGTATTTAACTATCACGTGCATATTTAACATCTTTGTTGGCGACATGGATGGTGGGATTGAGTGCACCCTCAGCAAGTTTGCCAAGAACGCCAAGCTGTGTGGAGCAATCAACACACTAGAGGGAAGGGATGCCATCCAGAGGGACCTGGACAGGCTTGAGAGGTGGGCCTGTGTGAACCTCATGAAGTTCAGGCCAAGTGCAAAGTCCTGCACCTGGGTCATGGCAACCCCAGGCAGAAATCCAGGCTGGGCAGAGAATGGCTTGAGAGCAGCCCTGAGGAGAAAGACTTGGGGGTGTTGGTGGACAAGAAGCTCAACATTCACCCGCAATGTGCGTTGGCAGCACAGAAACCCCCCGCAGCCTGGGCTGCATCCCCAGCAGCGTGGGCAGCAGGGCGAGGGGGGGATTCTGCCCCTCTGCTCTGCTCTGTGAGACCCCCCTGCAGTGCTGCCTCCAGCGCTGGGGCACCAACAGCAGAAGGACATGGAGCTGTTGGAGCGGGGCCAGAGAAGGCCCCGGAGATGCTGGGAGGGCTGGAGCCCCTCTGCTGTGGGGACAGGCTGAGAGAGCTGGGGGGGTTCAGCCTGGAGAAGAGAAGGCTCCGCGGAGAACTTCCAGCCCCTTCCAGGCCCTAAAGAGGCTCCAGGAAAGCTGGGGAGGGACTCTGGAGCAGGGAGGGGAGCCATGGGATGAGGGGGAAGGGTTTTACACTGAAAGAGGGGAGATTTAGGTTAGAGATTAAGAAGAAATTTTTTCCAATGAGGGTGGTGAGCCCCTGGCCCAGGTTGCCCAGAGAAGCTGTGGCTGCCCCATCCCTGGAGGGGTTCAAGGCCAGGTTGGACGGGGCTTGGAGCAGCCTGGGCTGGTGGGAGGTGTCCCTGCCCAGGGCAGGGGGGTTGGAACTAGATCATCTTTGAGGTCCCTTCCAAGTCAAACCAGTCTATGATTCTACGATTCTATGATATGGAGACCTGAAGCTAGTGAAGAACCATAAGCATCTTCGTGTGTTCAGACCCTGCCTTGCAGGCTGGTTGTTCGCCTGGCATTTTGCTGATGCATGTGTTTTATTGAGCAGTGATGCTTTACTCGGCAATATTTACACAGCATTTAAAACCAATATTTTCTCCATGTGCTATCCTTTTGTTCCCAGCTTAGCAAAATGAGGGGTGTGTTTGAGACTCAGATGCCACAATGCATTTGTGATATCAGCAGAAGCGTGTCAGAATGCGGATGCAATTACAGAGTTACTGGAACTGGCAGAAATACAATAAAGTGTTTGGGTATTATAATTCAGCTTAATGTGAAGTGCTGTTAGTTTGCTTGTCACTGAATATCCTTTTAATTAAGGAGTCTTGATACCAAAACATGCAGCATTTGGGTAGAGACCAAAGATATATGCCACCATTATTCTAACCTTGTAATGATGATTATAGTAGACAGTCACCTTCCTTGTTAGAAAAAGTAAAGCACAGAGGCTGGTGAATTAATCAAAATCTGTAATCTTACTCACTAAAAGAGCCGTAATATGCTATTTCAGATCAAATAGGCAGATGTTTCTTCCAGAGCGGGAGTGGAAGGGGCATAGAGGGATCTGTGAGGGAAGATCTGCCTTGAATTTGTCCTAATCTACTTATCTCATCATGTGAATTTCTTTGCTTCAGTGGACTGAGTATGAAGTGGGTATCCAGTTATTTGTAGGTAATATAGCCTATTCTGCAGTCGAACAAGTAAGTAGAAATCACTACTGGCTAGGACTTTTTCCAGTCTGCACCGCTAAAAATTATTTTTGTACAAGGAAGTGTAGAACAATTTAGAAGAGTCAAAAAATATTTGACACTTTCTTTGATGAGCGGCTTATAAATCTGCCTTTTGTCTATTTTTAAGACTTATTACTGTAGCATATGTGAGCCTTACAAGTGCTTGTGAATGTACCCGAGCACCCTGGCAAAGTAGGAAAATGCCGCGACTCCGAGACCTCAGACACATGAGATAAGTCCACACGAGGGGAGCCGCGGGCGCCTCCCAGGTCTGGTAGCACGTGGCCGCGTGTCAGCTCACACGATAACAGGATTCAGGCATGCACCCTCCTCCTGGCAGCCCCCTCATATACACAAACATATTCAGGTTTCCGTAGGAAACTTGGATGTGCAGAGCAGAAGGGTGCTGTGGTGTGCTGATCTGGGCTTGCGGAAGGCAACCAGCTGGCAACCCAGGCACAGCCAGAGCTTTGGAGCCATAGACCTGAAGTCATCCTCTGTGTTGCAAACTTGGGAGCTCATTAGTACAATCACTAAAAAAATAAAAATAAAAAATGGCCAGATGATGTTTTGTTGCATTTGGAGGGTTAAGCAAAATAAGCATAGGCTTTAAAATTATTTTTTTTTTTAGCATCCCAGTGACAACCCTTCCAAAGACAGTGGTTCAGGGCTTAATGTTGCTCTGATCTGGTTTCACATTGATTAAAATATATGTGCTGTATCCTTCTGTTCTTCCCGTATCCTTCTGCCAAGGGAAAGAAGGGTAACTCCCTCTCTTAGGAGCAGAGTCTTGCTCCTCAGCTTCCAGTGATGAAAACTATTGAAGTGTCTGAGCTTTTATCTTTTGTCCTAATGTTAAGACACCTGTTTTGGCATATCATCAGGTCCCATTGGCAAACTCCCAAAAATGATACCTCTTTAGTAGTCTCCTGATAGATGGTTTCCTGGCAAGAACTGTAAGCTCTATGGTGCCTTTTATTTTTCAACACTTTCTTGTTAGAGTAATTTTTTTTATTCTTCTACAATTGTCTGTTTCTTTATTCTTAGGTGCAGTGATTGGAGCCTCTTGTAGATTCCTGTGCTTCATTTTCTTCCTGTGTTCTGACACCACCCGAAGTTGCAAGATTATTGCACACAATATTTGATTATTGCACACAATATTTGATTATTGCACAGAATATTTGCTGCTAAAAAAACAAACAAACAAAAAAAACAACAACAAAAAACCCCAAACAAACATAACCCTTCTCCTAATAATGTGGATCTTCCATAGACTTTGGAAACAGCAAGCCTGTTGCAGGAAAAGAATGTCTTGTCACTGGGTCCAATTATAGGAGAAATAAAAATGCAGTCTGATTTTTAATTAGTTTCTCTCCCGACGTATTTTGAAAAGAGTTACAGGAAGAGTAGAGCTTAAATTTGTCTTTAAATGCTGCATTGACTAGTCAAATATACTTTATTTGTAGCAAGTGTCCTCAAAATACGCTGCCAAAATTTGAATGAAAAGCCAACTTCCAAAGATTACCTGACTTTTTTTGCTCTTGAAATCTACCATCAAATGTCAAAAAAGCAGAGTGTAAACTATTTTGACCACATTGGAAGAGATGTTGTTGAGCTTTTTCAGACCTGATTTTCTACTGACTCATCCTGTCCGCATAAGCAATGAGCTACAGAAGCATGCATAAATATGCAGAAAAAAGGCCCTACTTTATTTGGTTCAACTTTAATTCACTTTGCAGGGCATTTTAGCCAAATGTTCAAATTACTTCATTTTTTTAAACTAATTTTCTTCTCACAATTAGCACATTTCACAGGCTTGACTCTGGAACGCATCAGTTTTTCAAGACGTCTCTTCGCTGGCTGTGAAGAATTAATTCTTCAAACTATTTAGTAGACAAATAGTCTGTGGCTTTGACCAGCCAACTCATTTTCACTTGTGGATTTGAACTTGTAGGCCAGATTCATCAACGCGATAATGAGACATTTTCTGTATTTCAGGTTTTAACAATTTTCGTATCCATATTCATTAAACTTTAAAAGATGATAAATAATGGATGGTTCTAGTGATGTTTGTTAAATAAATTCCATAGGAAGAGAAAACAGGGACTTCATAAATGTTGAATTGCACTGTTGTTTACATTTATAATGGGTTTCCTTAAACGGATAAATTAGATCATTATTACCAAAACGATTCATTATTTATCAGTATTTGCATCTTAAAGAATAGAAATACTCATGTTTTGTTGAGAAATTGAAAGATTTGTAGAAGTTATTGCTTTTGATCAGCCCACTTCTGCCTCTCTACAGGTAAAATGCAAACACAATAAATTTCATCCTCTGTTCTTGATTGAAAATACCCTGCGTATTTTTATGAGGCCAGAAAATTTAGTGTCATGTTTCATTTATTGTTTCATGGTATTCACATGGCTCTGCATGTTAGGGAAAACTACGTAGTCCTCCTTCTTCCTACTTTTTGGATTTTATACATAAATTACTTAAAATTTAAGTTCATTAGATAATTTCTTTCTCTATACTTTGTATGTGCATGTTGTTTACCACAGCTATAACCACAGGATTCTTCTACGCACAGGAAATTAAAGACTCTGCAGAAATAAGTTACACAAGTAGACAAGGACAGCACTGCTCAGCAGTCGTACATTTCAGTTTGCACATCAGAAACTCATACTGAATTTTTTTCCCCCTGTAGGTTTACATGGTTGGTCCAATCTTAACCAGCTAAGGCCTCTGCAGCACGTTACCCTCAGTAGGAGAAGCTAGTCTAATTAATAAGTGACATCAATGAGCACTGGGGTATGATTTGCAATAACTTTGGGTGGTGGGAAGGCTTTTTCCAGCCTTTTCAGGAGCTGCTTCACTTCTACCTCCTTTGCCAAGAGCGTATACATACCCAAAGCAGCACATTACCCATATAAGAGTAAAAACAATGCACGCCAGCAGTTATGGCTTGGCAGAGGGAGCCCTGAAAGCCAAAACAGTGAGGGATCTACAAATCTCAGGAGAAACCCGTGTGGCCTGAAACTCAGGTGCCTCTGCCCACCGCTTAGGCATCTACGTGATGAACACACCGCTAATGGTGCCATATATCACAGCTGTCATAAGGAGGGTCAACACCTGCATGTGTGCTGCTCAAGGAGCAAGTCTCCTATAGGTGAACTACTTGTTAACACAAACTCAGAGCCAAAGTGTGTGGACTGCAAATGCTGTCTTCTGAGAAACCTCTGCTACCTTGGATCTGACACAGGGACAAACACCACATCTGCTTTTGGGACTACTCATGGGTCTGTCCTGGCTCATATGAAGCTCTCCTCCTTTCCCTTGCTTCCTCCAAAAAGTCCTTGCACACCATTAAAACACAGAAAGAGCTGGATCCTGTGCACAGCATAAAGACTCTTGAGTGGGAAATGACTTTGAAGCCTGATGTTAATCCATAAGGCAAGTGAGGAAATAAATCAGTTTCAAATCTTGGATGAGATCAAATTAACTTAGTTCAAGTGTTCCCATGACTGTTCAACAGACTAAGAAAACAGAAGGAATCCTATTTAATCAGGCTGAAGAAAGGTGCTCAGCCCTTTGTATTCACTGTGCCTCAACCAACTTCCCCTAATGAAAGATGCCAAAACAAGTTTCACAGAGGAGTTACTGATTCAGGTGATAAGCCTGTCACTGGAGCATCCCCAGCTAGTGGGATAAAGCCTGCTGGACACATTTCCATTTGTATCAAACTGCTGGAGCTCCACGAGCCCGTGAAATGAGTATTTCTCCATGCCACGGGTCAAGCGGACACAGAGCAAGGTGATGGAGTAATGCCTAGTTGTGTTTTGGGAGGCACCACATCTTTAGGTAGCATATGCTCAGCCATGTTCATTACCCCATTTGAGAGACACGTATTCAAAACCTTTCTCTTTGAGATATCCTAACACTTTCATAGGACAAAGGTCACCCAAGTTTTGGTGGACCTGGAACATTCCACAAATCAAGAGGATGGGGAAACACCATTGCACATCAAAAGAGGATGGGCAAATAGTCCATGACTTAACAGTGTACAGTCAAGACCCATGACAACAGTCTGCTCAAAGCTTTACAAATATATAATGAGGTAAGATCCACTTTGAATGTCAGAAAACATGTGTTAGAAAAGATGGCGTTGTTTTTCAACTCAGTTGCTCTGACGTGTGGTTCATCTTAAAGGAAGCAGATTGTCCTGTGCTCGACATAGGGCAGAAAAGGTAGCACTCAGCAGGGATCTTGATCACGGTCCAGCAGGGAGGTACTCAAAAATACAAAATACAGCTCCGACTGAAGCATTTGGATATTTTCTCTGTTTTATCAGAGGACTCACTATCTCTTTTGAAAATAATCATAACCCTATTTTCCTATTTTCCCACTGAAATGTACCAACTCCTCCAAGAACCCATGCAATAAATGGCTTGTGTCTTGAGGTACTCTTTCACCGTCTTCCATATCCTGGGGGAGATCTTCCTTGAAACAAGTGCTCTGTCAAGACATCCCATTTAGAGAAGACCGATGACACATGTGAGATATTATTGGCATACAGCACTACAGCGCCTGCAAAGAATTTCAGCCTGGTTCAGCTCCTCAAGAGCAGGCGCCCCTGCTCCAGTGCCTGTGAGTCTGCTGTGTCGTAAGCCACACACCGCTGCCCTCTCTGAGAAAAATAAGTTAAACACATGGAAAAGGAAAAAAAAAAAAAATTGTCAGTGACCCCAGGGAGTGTAAGGTGTGCTGGTCAGGGGAAGGTCAGTCAGTCTGGATACCCAGAGCCAAGCTAGACCAAGGCGGCATATATCTCTCCAAGATTATACACTGTTAATTCACCACATAGGCTGCTCCAGAGAAGCCATATGTTCTCATGCTCTCCCACGAGCGGTGAGAAGACGGTGCAGAACATCACACACGATTTCAGTGGTAAGCTGACATCAACTGCCTATCACACTCTTGACCTAGCTGCTCCCCAGCCTTTGCAGCAAGGATCCCAGCTCCCGCGTATTCTGTTGTGAGCTGAACCGTGAGCGATCATTTTGGTTAAGAGCTCGCCCGAGCCTGGATCCTGTATGCCACATTTCATTTTCTTTGCAAGTGATTTAATTTGGCTTTTCAGAAGGATGAGAGGAGCGTCGAGTGGCGTGCTTGCTCCCTCCAGAAAGCAGCAAAACATCGCTTTCAGATCACTCGCCACTGAGAGAGCCTTAAGATCATGCGGCTCATTTCGCCGGCCTGGCTCACTAACTGCAAAGTAAACATAGGCGATACAGAACGCAGAATAATGCAGGAAATTACCGTCTAAATAAATCATTAAAATAAACCATTAGAAATGGATGCTCTGAGTCAGGTATATTATTTAGTGTAATCCTGTTTATTTACAAAACACGTCCAGATGTCTTCTCTCCACACTTGTAATGAGCATCAAAGGGCACTTTCCCAGCCCAGAGCTCCCACATACGACGCTGCAGTCAGCTCTCTGCCCAACAAGACACACCTTTGAGCTTTCTCTCGGGGTCCTGCTCTTAACTAACTTTCCAGACTGCCTGACAGCCTTTATGCTGTAGCAGCTTTTAGGGTTTCAAAAAGCAGTGTCCTGGGCTCTGATTTTTAGTCACTTTCCTTATTTCTGTCCTAATTGGTGCCTTCACCTACTGTTTGTCGTTGGTTTTGGCATACGCGGAGGCCTAATTTCTCTAGAGACTGAGAAAGTTTTAGGGGGATCCACTGACTTAAAAAAAAAAAAAATTATTTGGGGACTGACTTGAGGACAGCCGTCAATACCATCACTAAACCAGTGCTGTTACGCAGCATGGCTTTCAGCACATTTCTGGCGCATGATGGAATAGAAAATGTTTAAGAAATTTGCTGCTGGCGAAAAGGTGTTTTAAGGTATATACAATGGTAAGATTTCAGTCTAAGATAGAGGTCTGTAAAGTCTTTCCTCCTAGATATTCAAGGAGCATGAACATTTGTGCTTCATATGTCCTTTCATAATAAAGTGCAGGGGGTGAGGAAGTTCACCACACCTGTCTGAGACTCCGCTGTACCCATTTAGAAACAGAACTGCTTTCATTGCAAGGTTCCTACGTTGCTTTGCCTTCCTTTAAATTCATAAAACCTTCGACAGCCTTCACTTTTGCAAATCCAGGGGCATTTGCAAAATTTGCAAAGCCCCTGGAAAACAAGGGGCTGACTCTGTTCTGCTACAGAAGCACTTCCATCGCCAGAACCTTCAGTGCAGGAGCAGCCGTTTTGGCAAAGCCTCCTCAATGCGGTCTTTCAAACCACATTTCAGCTCAGTCCCTTTTGTGCTGGCCGGGGAACTCACTGCACTGGGTTGGGTTATTGCCATTGATTCCTGTGAGCTCCGGATCGTGCTCTTGGTGAATGGAGCTAAAGACGTTGGTCAAAATGGACTGTGGGACAATAACCGCAGATATGAGCACTGATGTCACTTCTGAATAATTAACCCCTCTGTGCACTGTTCCCTTTTGTCTGAGAAAGCTAGTGAATATGTGAGCATTGATTATGGAGTCAGAATGAATCAATGGAATTATCCATAATATTCAAGTATATTAAAAATGCATCGACAAATCCTGGATTCTTTAACCAGATTTATGCAACTCGTTTTAGGCTGAACTCTTACTGAACTCTATTCCAGTTTCGCCAGAGTAAGAATGGAGCAAGAATGTGAGAACATCTCTAGGTATACATTTATGAGTTTTAAATGCCAACTATTTTGACCCTAAAATTTAATGTGAAAATGAGACAGACTGATCTATTTTCTATTAGTAAATTCTACAAGACACCGAATGTTTGATCTGATTATTTTGGTTTTATGTTAGGGACCAAACAAATAAACAGGGACTATAGGTAAAAGAGAGATTTGCATGAGCACATTTCCCATTACTGCTAGCGGGAATCGCAATCCCAAAGACTCTTCATGCATTGATAGGAAACCAAAAGCTCTGCCTTGTTTTGCAAGCAAATGCAGCGTATACTGACAGTATTTAACACAGAGATATACAGCTTTTCTTAAGTTAAAGAGGAGTTAAAACAATATGTGAGCCTTGAGACAAAAAAAAGAGAAAAAGCAACAGTAACAAGGAGGAATCTGACAGTTGAACTGAGTCAACTGCGTAGATTAGATAGGGAGAGGAAATTAGAACTAGCACAAAATGCTAACAAGCACAGAACAAATAAATGGATAACAGGAAGGGAACTGAACCAATATAAACAGCTGCAAAGGGTATTGTTGGCAGGATTTCAGGCCTAACAGTTTGAGGAGGACAGAAACATTTCATTGTTGAGCAGTATTTTTTAAAAGATGTTTCACCTCAACTTAATTATATTTGAAAAATATTTTCAAAATCGCAAGCTTCCTGTAACCATGGGGGTGCTGAATTAGCCTGGGCTCTCTCTAGGCCTTCCCTCCTCTGCAGAAGGAAAAAAGAGTTGTATTTGTCTTGTCCTCAAACGTCAGACTGCAAGGTGACCCTAATGGTACTTATGTGAGATGACACCCCGACTCTTGGACACCTCTCTCCCCAGTTCATGGTGTCTCCACACTTTGTGGCTTTCTCGTGCTGCTTAGTCCTAAAGGCCTTTGAGCTATCATAGAGGACAGGTCCATCAACGCAATACCACAGCTGGAAGTTTTGTTAGCTTTTTTTTAAGAAGTCTTCTCTGTTCTGTGTGAGAATGATTTGTTTCCCAGTCACTCCAATGTTGGATGAGACTTTTGGTTCCTTCTGCAGGTCTGCAGTTATTGATGGTTTTTCACAACACAGACCTGCAGAACATCAACATTTATGGAGAGGGCAGACAGGACAAATGGCAGTTTCCACACAACAGAAACAGAAATCCTGATGAGCTGCCTCCTCTGGACTCAGCCTGAGGTGAGGCTGCAATCCTCCAGCCAAGCAAAGGGTGCTGGGGGCTGTTGGACAAAGACTAAGGGATTGCTGAAGTAATCCAGTACGACTGACTCTAGCTAATGACAGTCACCAGCAAGTCTGTTCTGCTGTACAGGAATATTCTGAAAGTGTTCTGTTCATATACTGTACAAGATTTAGGCTGAAGCAAGCAAAGCATGCTTAAAGCTAATGTTCTCTGCCACAGACCTTGGGGTAGACCTGATGCACGTTTGCTACACACAGTTGGAGCTGCAGTCTTCTGGACATTAAGTTCACAAATTACTTTTTTGAGGATATCTAATTAGTAGCTAGACACGTAAACAAGCCATATGCTTAGCACTTTTGTTCAAAGCTTTTTCATTTGTTCTTTTAAAATTATTTTTCCTCCCCACAACTCTTTTTCACAGGGTGAGTCATTTCTGTGAAAACAGACCTTTCCAGATGCTTCAGGCTAGTTATTCAAACTGGTAATCATTTCTGGGTTATAATCTTATTTTAATACATACATCGACTTTATTAATCAATAATCTTATTAAAATGTTTTTAATTTCTGCTACTGAGTCTTTTTCTTCCTATGCATCCTCCTGTTAATACAACTCTCCCAAATAAATTTTAGAGGTGGACTTCTCCCAGGTTTGATTTTAGAGGTTTGATCTTCCCCCAGAAGAGATTGTGTTGCAACTTCTTATTGAATGCATTCAGATTCTGTGTCATATATTTCTGTCAGTATTTTGTCTGTTTTCAATACAGGTAAAAATGTGTCTTCAAAGGTCCTAACAGTACAGAAGCCCTCAGTGGGCTATTTCCAAAAAAATCAGGCAACTATTTGCTTTTAAAGGGCCTCCAGCTGCTGTCTGCTTCTTTAGGTGGCTAACATAGTTTAAAAAATCTGGACACAGTCCCTTCTCCACAAAGCCTATCAACAGTCAAATATAAAGGGGAATGGTAAGCATGCAGTGTTAGAACATCTTCTCAAAGATACTCAAAATTTTAAAATGAATCTGCTTTGGTTTGTCACGTAGGCCAGAGGACACACAAGGAAACATCCTCCATAGCCTTAAACGAGTATCTTCAATTTTTTTTTTATATTCACCAGGGAATTCACCTCCAGGTTTTCTTTCCTTAAGTGTATGTGCTGGGAAACTCAAACCCCCCTCAATGTAGGGCTCTTGGGTTCTACCACAAAACCAGCAAACAGAAAGTTTAGAATTTGAGAAAACATAAGAGAACTAACTTTCTCTTTTCTGTTGACTCTGTAGGAATCATCACTGTGTTGATGTAAAGCACTAAGCAGTCACCTTGCCTTACAAGAATAATAAAAATCAAGTAGCCTGACATGCATATTAGGAAGTCTGAGACGCTTTGAAATCTGAAGATGGCGAGACTCCCTCTGCAATTCCATATTGTAATGAAATGAGCATAGGAATGAGAATCCAGAATAACTGAATTCTAGTTCGATTTCTATCCCCATATGTTTGAAATGTACCTCATGCTTATGCAGCACAACATTTACATACTTAATTTTTAAAAACCACAGCATTCTAGCAAAGCTTTATCCCTGCGTGTTGCTCATATGTATATGTAAAACTTGTTTCTCCTTTAACAAAGATCATTGGAATCACAGCACTTGACACAAATGTGAAAGATATTCTGTGTACACAGACCCAGGCAGTGCTGTTAGAAAATAATCTTATTATGGGGCGATGCCGGTGTTTTATTTTCATCAGATTGTTATGCTACAAGGGTGATACTGGAAAAACAAGCGAATGCATGATTGTGGAAACTAAATGTTTTCAGAGACTGCTTACTCCGCTGCAGGCTTGTGTGTTCATGGGTATATTTTAAGGCACATTTCATCTCCATTGTAGCCAAAACTAGCTCATGACGTTCAACCACTTCTTTGGGAAAAGACCACTCTATCGTCAATGGAGAGTTATCATTCTCTGCCCGTCCGCAGTGCAAAGAGAACAATATTGCAGCATTTGGGAACTCCTGTTGAGGGAAAACATTTAGCCCTATCTGAATAGTTAATAGTAAATACACAGGCCAAAGCTTAGCATTGAAAATTCATTGTTTTTTACGAAGGATGATGAAGGATAAAGGAGTAGTGGCAAGGCATTGACCCCTCGACTCGGCCAGAGACCTGCACAGTTCTTTATTGCATTTAGTTTGGGCCGTTTCTAGCAGAAAAGAGAACATAAAGGGCAATACCAGGTCTGAAAAACTGCAGCCGGTCCAAAGTTATCAGGATGGTGCAGCACCACAAAGGCCACAACGGCAGATAGAAAGAGTCTGAACTGCAGCAGCGTTTTCGCAGAGACACTGTCCTCCAGCTGGTTCATTTGACGCACTCGGTAACAGAATCTGGTACAAAAGGAATATTTAGTGGGGGGGTGGGGGGGAACCGCTTTGGTAACTCTGGGCTTTGTTTCAGCCTGTAACTAACTCCAGTTACAGGAAGTATACAGTGAAAGATCAAAGTAAGAGACACTAAGTGAGCCTGTTGAAATGAAGTGTTACAGGCATATGTTCCTCATCTCACAGCTCCGTCGACTGGGTGCTGTAACAGCTGGGATATAAGAAAAATGTTTCAGGCAGATTCAGCAGAAGAGCCTGTACTTCATTTGGCCGGCTCGGAGCCTGCATCTCACCGAAGGACTGTAGCAGCTCAACGGAGGGAGGAGGCTTTTTTTTTTTTTTTTTTTTTTAGCACATGGGCTAACGAGGAGTTTATTCCTGCTAATTGCTTTTACATAAACCAGCGCAAAACCTCGCTGGGTGGCAAGTAGCCAGCGTGACCCAGAAGTCACCGGCCTCGGGATGCGCCTTCTGCTCCCTGCTCCCGGCGCCCAAAGCATCGCCACCAGCGGGCCGCGGGATGCAGGTCCTGCCCTCCCGCCTCCCGATGTAGGAACGGGGTCCATCCTCCTCCACTTCTGCTCCAGAGCCAGTGGCAGTCTGGGGAAACAACCCCCCTGAGCACACAGTAGCCACCGCTGCTGGCAAAGTCACAGCAAATTAGGGCGATTTGTGCACCGGCTGAATTTGCCAATTAATTTCCCTTTGCCATCAAGAGCGGCAGGGTCAGGCGGGTAAGGCTGGGAGCCAGGAGAAGGGGGTCTCCTGCTCGCTCAGCCACGTGCCCTAAGGCGAAGGGAGCTTCTCCCTCGGCCCTTCCCACGTCGGCTCTCCCCCTCATCCAGAGGGCAACCATCTTGCACGGCGACCACCGCCAGCCAAGGCTTGCCCACGTGCAGCCTTTGCGCTGGTTTCACCAGATTTTCAGAGCTGGATGAAATTATTATTACATTTTTCCCCTGAGGAGACTTTGTGGCTGCATAAGCATCTGTTTTTTAAGGATACATTATGCTGGATGTTAAAGTACACCTGGTAGAATACTGTCTGAGAAGCCACCAGTCGTCACACTTCTCCAATACGGCTAATTGTTGTTATCACTGCTGTTGTTGGTAGTCGTCTTCGTAATAACCTCTAGTAATTTGGATTCTAAAAATCAGGTACGCACATTTATGTATGTCTGTACCTCCATGCTGTAACATCTACATGTCTGCATTGGTATTTCCGTCTGGGCTTTCCTATCGTGGGAAGGCACTGCAGTGGCAGGAAGGATTTCAAAGTGCAAATGCGTGTACTGGAGGTGGTTAATTTCTGTACAGTATGAAATCCTCAGTGTTAGAAGCCATGCTACTGATTGGGGCTTTAATATAAACTTACAGGTGAACATAAAGAAGGTTAGATAAGACAGAAATTGTAGAAGCAAATATAGTCCAGGTATTTAGAAGATCAGAGAGTAGCTCATGCTGTGTTGTAATATCTTTCTGACTTTTTGCGGATCCTCCAGACTATTATATGACAGCTTAACTTCTCACCAAGTAATATTAATCACTTCTTAATCAAGGTATATTGGTCTTCAGCTTAAGACTGAAGAGAACTATTTAACAATATAGCTTTTTTTAAAAAACTGTTGAATAATTCTCTGGCAGGGGTGGGAAGGGTGAATCTTTATTTATCTAAAGAATTAATATGTTTTCTACAAGCAAGGAGTATTTTTTACCCCCAAATCCAAGCCTGCCTGGCTGCCTGAAATTAAAATCTAATCACAGAGACTCAGCACACTAAGTACTTCCATTGCAGGCAGAGTGCTTTGTAACATGTAAATTTGAGGCGAGTTTTATTTAAATGGAGTCCAAATCCTGGTTTAAAAACAATTCTGTTACCATAGCTAATTGCTGCATGTGACTAGCACTGTTAGTTCTTCTTTATGCCTCTTGGTTCAGCCTCACGCTGTACAGTGAGCGATTTGGCAGTACCGCGCCCGCAGCGCTGCCAAGAAATCAGCAACATTTACTTCTTGATTCCTGAAGTGAATCTGTATTTAGCGGATTTTTTTTTTTTTTTTTTTTTTCCTAAGAAATCTGATCATTTTTCGTTGGCAACAGGGGTTGTCTGAAAGCCTCTAGTACCTGCAAAAAACTACATAACTCAATAACCCCCAAATGAGAGAAGGGCTGATGGCTTTGTTTGTACATGGTTATGAAGGAGGTTTCGTGTGTTTGCTTACAGACATTTGCAATATTAACATACAAGGTGTTAGCCTTGGCCCTCAACGAATGCCGTCACCACATAAAACAGGGTCTTTTTTGGCTTGCAAGCGGGTGCAAAAAAGGGAGGTTGCAGTCACCGGGCTATCAAAGTAGTGTCTAAGTTTCCCGACATAAACATACCAATTATTTCAACCTTTGAGGGAGCTCTGCTTCTTAAAATCAATGGTACTTTACATTCCTCGGTGTGACTTATTTTTGAATCTCTTAAGCAGAGGCTGACAGCTTTTGCCAAAGTGTAATGAATTGCTTACCAGTGATTTCCCGTTTTCGCAACTGATATGAAAAACACAGGGTAAGTTTACTAAAACGCAAAAATAGTATTTTTGCGGCCTGCTTTTTTAAAGTCAACTTACAAAGAATATATTTTCCACGTAAACACTATTTTAAAGTTTCTAGGTTTCACTAACTGTAAATCCTTCTTACCTCTTATTATTATTACCCCAAGAAGCGTCAAGCAGCTTCCAAAGCGTAATAGCTGCAAATGAACTTATTTTTATACCAATACGGCATGTTGATTCTATCTCGAAAGCAACGCGTCAATCAAAGCAACGCACATCAAAAATACAGACAATACGAAAGAGTGAGTTTTCCCTGATGGTAAGGACAAGGTGTATTTCAAGTCACCTACGTCCTGAGAGGATGTTTATAGGTGTAGACAACACACACTGTTAACTTAATCTCTGTTTACAAACTGCCAGGTGAAAGGCCAGAGCCTGTTTATTCTGCTTCGTGTCTCATGACAACTTGAAGCTTTCTGTTAATGGTATCTATCAGCGACGAGGGCAGGAGGGAAAGTCATGAAAAGCTCTTGGCAGAGTAGAGCAAAACACTCTCGCTGAGAGCCTGAAAAGTTATCGTCCAGGTGCATGACTTTTAGACTTTGGAGCCGCCGAGAAGATTGCCCTTGGAGAAAAAAAAAAAAATAAATAGTTGTAAATTTTAAAATGAGCCCAAAGCGTGCTGGCACAGCAGTTTGGGAGCTTACTCAAGACTGCATGGATACATATGCCATGGAGACGCTCAATAAAGCTATTAGCTATGTACCTTGATATCAATTCTCAACACTTTGATCCAAGGAGAAGCCGGTAACGAGGGACAGAGAACAACTTTCCAGGTTGATTAGTTTGGTTTCTTTGACTTTATAGGAAAGACCTATTGAGTTTTCTGTTCCAGGACATTGCTCCTTGACAAAGGTAACGGTAAAACATCAGTAAACATCCTAAATGACAGTGGCAGGCATAATCATGAGGGCAATTCATAGACAAAATGTACTGAAGTAATGTACCAACAACCCCAAAACAAATGCCTTGCCCCCATTCTTGCAGATACTGACCTTCATTTTTTGTGTAGCCTCAAGAACCCCTCTGAAAAACATTTCCTTTCATTCAGTCAGATCTGGAGATTTTAACACAGTACTTAAAAGCTTAAACTGTGTTAAATAAAGTGTTTGGTAGGGCACTTTCAGAGAATGGACTACTTCAAATGCACAGAGATATTCTGATTAGTTTACAATCCCTCTCTTTCCTCAAAATATGACTAATGAATCAGGATACTATTTCTCAAGGTACATAATTTGTGACCATACTACAGCTGAAACAACATTGTTTTTAGGACTCCTTGAGCCTGACTTCAGGAAGCAGTTAATTAGATATTTTAAGTTTAAAAAAAAAAACCAAACAAAAAAAAAAAACCAAAAAAACAACCAACCCCGAATTCATGAAATTTTTTAAATTGCTGTTTTTCATTAAAAAGCAATCCCACGCACAACCCTACGGGCATCGACAGCCCCGGATGCAGCCAACCCGTGCAGCTGCTGGGAAGCTGATCTGGAAAGCCCATCTCCAGCGCAGGGGCACAGGCCAGGCTGGGATTGGGCACCGGCCGGGGACCAGCGGAGAGATCCAGGGCCATTGAGGGATGCCAGCTTACCCCACGATTGCCTTGATATCAATTATTCCAATCAATGATTGGAAATCATTCCTTTTAGCTCAAGCTGGCACGGACTCTGAACACTGATGGTGGTCATTTAAGTAGAAACAACATTACCTGCTTTCACTGGCATTATTTCAGCAGAAATTCAGGTTATAAAGGAAAGTGGGGAAGTAGCTGCTGCCTCAGTTTCCTGGAGAGGACACTGAGACAGTCAACCTCCCCCCACTGACCAAGTTAAAAGTTACCTTCAGTAATGCCCATGGGTGGGAAAAGACACGTACAGCTCTTTTCCATCAACTCCCTGTGCTTCGTGGACACTGAAAATCAGAACAGGTTCAGCGCGTTCTCCTTGGTCACAAAACCAGCAAGTCCACTTTGCCCAATCAGTCACATGAGCACACAGGCACAGCCCTAATACATTGGGTTTAATTCTAGGATTTAGAAACAAAGAATAAACCAGACATTTTTCATTATTATTATTATTGTATTAATTATTTAGTAATTGTTACAAGAATAATTTCCAAATAAAAAATTGTCTTTCATAGACTGCAGCTGGTGAACACAATAAAGGGGAAAGCAGAGCAGGGAAGGTTTCTGTGGCATAAATTAAATTTTGCGTGCCACATGGGATGTGAGATCTTAACTATATTTGAAGACATTATATGTTGAAGGCTATATGACACAGAGATGATATGTCATCTAACTCATCTGAGATCAGCGGTCTCCTTTGATACAAGCTTAGAAGTGTGTCTCCTCATACATTTCTAAACTGTAAAAAATATAAAAGTAATTTTAAAATAAACCCACCCTGTGAATAACCATTCGATTTCTCTCTCCGGTGTGTGAGGCCCCGGTGCCCTTGTATGTTTTGAAATTACCGCTGACTGCCGCGGCCAAACATTTCTAGATCTCTATGCCAGCTAGGGAATTAGAGATGGCTGTCATGGGATTATTTAAATCAGGCTAATCCCAAACTTTAAAACAAACTCCTTATTGGATTGATATTCACTAACATTACACATTGCGCATTGATCTTGGTGGTCCTCGGCGGCTAAGGACAAGGCAGCTGGTCCCAGCAACTGTTTGATGGAGGAAGACAGAACAAAAGCAGGATGCTTCCTTTCTTCCACATCCTTACTCACTCATTGATGGGGTTTTTTTGTGTTTTTCTTCCCCCTACTCCCTAAAAAGAAAAGGGGGATCTCATTTGTCCTTGACACCTTGTTTTCAGGATGAGGACTTTTTCCAGCTTCACTTATTCTGCTGGGCTGTTCTGTAGAATTACCCTTCCTGCCTGATTTTCAGGATTATTTTGGTTTTACCAAACATCTTAACTGCCTGCTCCTTCCTGTCTTGCAGAGTTTACTTTTCACGCATGTTTTCCCATTCCACATTTGGGCAACTATAGCACAAGTCTTGGTTTGCCCCTTTGCAGTTGTGGTGGCTATTGGCTGCGCACATAAGGCAAGCCATTACAAAATGTCAGCATTGTTAATGATGCTACAAAACACCTAGGCAGTCACTGGTTACATTATTTTAGTGTGCTTGTTTCTGAGTTCCAAGGCAAGAAAATAGTAATTTTATTAGGATTAGTCTGCTTCTACTTTTTGGGTACAAGGGGATTCTGTTTAGTGTATAGTAAGAGGCACAGCCCTGATCAAAACAAGACAAGAAGAGTTATCACCCCACCTGCAATGTGTAACACAGAAGGAAACTGGCTAGTGCTAACGGAGCCTGTTATGCCCTTTCAGATGCCACTTCATACCCTTCGTATATCCACTCCTTGCTGCATCCTTGTTTTCCTTAGCTCACGGTGTCATTCAGCTACTGGAACCAACATCACAGCCCCAACCTGCTGAGTCCCGATAGGCACATAAGAAACTGCCCCTGCCCCAATAAATCAACATCTAAATAGATGAGACGATCCCACAGCTCAGCAACATCACAAAGTTGCCGTTTGATTTTCCCAGCATCAGCCAAGAAGGTTCCTGTAGAGCTGTAAACGAACTTAGCCCTTCCAGATCTAATGAACCATAACTTTCTCTATACTTACACATATGCACATACATTTTTTTTTTTCTGCCTTTTGAGAGCAACTCTGAGCACATATTTGGATAAAAAAACAGATGTCTTGCATCCACATTGTACAGGAAGCTCCTGCCTTCAGGTTTTGTTAGGGAAAACTGGGATAAAAATCTTGATTTTCTCCACTCCTTAGTATGGATCTCTCCATAGCCACCTGCTCTGTGAGTGGACGGATTCTCTTGTGGAGCTGCTCCCATGAATCCCACCTGCCCATAGCGTGATGGTAGCCAGCGCTGTGGGATTAGGGACAGATGTGACGGATGGGCAGCCAGGGGCTGCACCTGGCTGCAGAGCAAGCAGAGGTCCCCAGTGCCTCCACAGGCACCTCTGCAGCGACCACCAGTGTCCCAGCCCGCCCTCTAAAGCCAGACCTTCGGGTCCGTGTCGCTGTAGACCAGAGGACCAACCTATTCTGGAACGTGACTGAGTTTTAGTTTAATTGTTATTTCTACATTTGCATCTCATCCTTAGAGATATATCAACCATAAAGCACAATTCATATCCTTTTCTGTTGGGATAACGTAATTACATCATGCAACGTTAGGTGAAATAAATTCACACTGCCAAGTGCTATAATTAAGACTATGCTGGCCAGCCCATTTTTAAAATCCTCTCTTCAGTCATGATTTTCTGAAAAATTTATCTTGTCTAGCAAACTATATGACATATATCCATGTCAGCGGATGGGAATAATTACTCCGAGTATAATTAATGCAATCTGAAGGGCTTCAATAGTCATGGAGTTATTGTGTAACTGCACAATAATTAAATGATCAAGTAACTATTCAGTAATTTCATGGTGATTTGTGCTATCTACGATATTTGCCTTGCACAAACAAACAATGCTGTCATACAATTCAGAACGGATGTGAATATCTGCTTGTCGATACTGAAATACACGCCAGATTTTTATGATGGCTTGCTCCCGAAACAGTCACTGCTTCTGAGCATATTTTCTGTAAGCACGAAGATCAAGAGGCATGTCTATTTTTAATGAAAGTGTATATCCATATAAACATAAGCACTTCCATGGGTAAAGATGGAACTGTGTCATATTTAAGATTTGAAAATATTTAAGACACCAGACATAACGATGCACATCCGGGCCCTAAAGTCAGGACCCTGGCCCTGGGGAAGGTTCTTCACACGCCTGACCTGTACGTGGGGTGGAGTACACAGGCCAGATTGTATTTTAGTGTTCGTGGTTGCAAATCCCATACTGACAGCTCCCTTAGAGCCACGAAGTGCACAAAGGTTTGGGAGCAAATCCTGGGAGTTCAGTGCTGTATGCTGTGGAAAGTCAGACAGTGCTATTAAAAGACCTAGCAATCTTTGAAATACGAGGGTTTAAAAGTGCCATAACTGGATTTCACCTTTGGAAGAACAGATTGGGGCACTCTATTCTGAATTTGGAGGGGGAGTGTGGTGTCTTTTTTGGCGTGTGGGAGCAGTTCTTGCTGGGTTCTCTTTTACATGTATATTAGTTCCTATTATCAAGCGAAACAACAATACAGTACTAGCAAACACAGTTTGCCATTGAAAAGCTTATCTTTTTTGTTCCAATGAAATCACTACTCCAGTGACACAGATATTATCACCCCACTTTCTGTATTATCTTAATAACGTGTCTGCCTCTCAGTGTATCTGAGCGTGTACCTTCAGTAGACAGAAAATGTCCTGGGCCTTACTCAAAATGCCTATGCGAATCCAAACCAGAACGTATTGATTCTAGTTAAATAATTGCATGCATTTTTAGTACTTGTTTATACCTATGTAAAATATATACCTGTGAGAAGCCTTCTGGCTTCCTTTACATCTACCATCGGGCACATATCCATGCCCCAAAAATCTCTTCACGTTTGCGAGTAATCACCCAATAGCCTCAGATCGGCTTTCACTTTTCTGGCTCTGGTGTCACCCTGTCCAAAGGGTCCTGAGAGGAGCTGAACCAAACATTTCCAGGACCCTGACAGACCATTTTCTGGGGTTTTTTTGCTCACAATTGCCTGCCAGAGCAGTGCCAGAGATGAGCATGGCATGGAGATGGGGACAGCATGGTTGCTGGTGGATCAACAGAGAAGACTCTTGGCCAAAACTGTAGTAGGCAACAAAGTTATGCCCAGTAGATCATTAATAATTCACATACCACGTAAGCTGAGACAAAAATGTGTGGAAGGTATCAGAAGAAGGAGGTCATGTCTGTTCAAGTAGGCTGTAGATAAGAAATATTTTCGGAAGCTAATCTTGGCAATGCTTTATGTCATCTTCACTCTTACTTTCACAACTATTTTTATAAGGTTGTATTTAGTCCGTGCTGGCTGCAGGGATCAGCACAGAACTTGGTGATCTGAAACCGCCACCAAACCTCATGCTTAGGCTTTGTGACATGTGCTGTTCGGTTACAAAGGAAAGGAAATAAAAGGACGAGGAAAGAAAGCCAGAGAAAAAGGGAGATCACAAGAGGGAGAGGAGACAAGATCATGGGATAAAGATGCTGACCCAAAGCAAGCTAAAGACCCAGACGCACATCGACTACTGCTTCTTCCTAACCTGTCTCCAAGCAGAAGAATGATGAAGCAAAGAAGGTAAAAAAACAACAAATAGAAGAAATGGGAGTATTGAAAGGAGGGAGGGAAGAGACACTGTGGTTTGAAAGTTGCATCAAATTAATATTTCATTGATCTTTGTCTAAATGAAGGCAGTGCATGAGGCATCTATTTTTTCATCCAATGCAGGGACAAAGGTCAACATCTGTTATTTAGCTGTTCCTTTTTTACCTTAGTGGTGGTTTACTTTCATTTTTATATTTTGCTCTTAAATATATTTCACAGATTCCTTTATCTACAGAACATGTGAAAAAAAAACTTCTAAAAACGTGAATAATCTTTAGTTATTGTTCAGGGAATAAAAGAGTAGGTAGGTTGTTTGGTGGCTTTTTTTGGCGAATTCAGTTTATTCCAGTGTGTCCTAATGCATTGGAGCTATGATCCTCCCGTTGTGGACCAATGGACTTGAGCATGGTTAATGACATCATTAGTGACATTTATCAAATATTTTCTGTCATAAGAAATATTCACGGATTGCATTGTCTCTCATACCAACATAAACTACTGGCAATGAAATGTAGGGCTATTTCAAAGAGTCTTCACTATCTTTCTAAATGTCTGAATTGTAATTACTTGTTAACCTCCACATTTCGTTCCCCTCGCTTGCAAAACACCTAACTTTTGCTGAAAGTGGTGACGCAGACGATAAGCCTGACTAACTCTGAAGACGTCAGTGGAAGCTCCCCCGTGGTAATATGCATTGAAAACCTTCCAATAACCCCAGCTGCCTGGCGAGATCTCTCATGGGTCTTCCTGAATCCATGACCAAACCCTAACCCCTACTCCTTCTGAGCAAGCGACGTCACCCTGAGGAACATACACACTGCAATTAGCAAGGGAAAGGGCAATGTGTAGCTAAACACACCAAACCACCTGGGCTCAACAGTGTCTACATATAGCATTAATCTTTGCATCCACAGCCCAACAGCACAACAAAACCACAGCTGGCCACTCTAAGTGGCATGAAGGAGAAGACAGAGCGTGGGGGCTATGCTGTGCTGATCTCAGCAAGGTCACGGCATGCAGTTGATTCCTGCAGGCTTTTCACTTGGCTGGGGGGGAAGCTTTTAACCTGGGAGAGAAACAATCACTCTGAGCCAATTCCTTCTCTTGATTTTTAGAAGAGAGCACTCGTGCAAATGGCAGGGAAGGGGAATTAATATCTCCGTGCCTATTTCCAGCCACAACCAGAAGCATCTGTTTGCAGTGTTCCCAAAACTGCCCGCCAGCGGCAACCCAAGACGACTCCTGAAACTGGCAGCCCTGACCAGAGAGGAACGTACATTCAGTCCTGAATATCTCAAAAAAAAAAGACTGTGGATTTGAGGTTAATGCCACACAGAGGTCCCAGCGGGGGTGTGATGGTAATGAGAATGTCATCTGCACTACTGCAGGAGCCAAAACCTCTGAGCTACTCTGTCCTTTGCTTGTAGGAGGAGACAGCTTTCCATAACCATCGTTTACCCAACACCGCGAGTGGCATGGCCACAGTGGGAAAATGCAGAGGGATGCTCGGCTGTTTGTGCTACACCAGTGAGGAGCAAGTTTCAGTGGTATCACCTGCTCCGTCTTTAATTTTTGGCTTTTTCCTATAAATTAAAATATGTGGCAAAAGTGATCAGAGAGAAAAGCTGGAGGGGGGGGAAGTGGGGAAGCACAGGGAAAAAAAAAAAAAAAAAAAAAAAAAAAACAGAGAAACAACAGCTGCTTTCCATGGAAGCCCCAAGTGGAGGCTGACTGTATGAAAACATCCTCAGGAGCAATAAACTACTAAGTGAGAACTCATTGGATTTGAATTCAGGAGAACAAACATCGTATCTAATTCAGGACAGAGATCCTGTTCTGCAGGAATGTTTCTGATAAAGCCAGATCTCCAGTCTCTCCAGGTAAAGGAATTAGCACATGCAAATAATTCTTTACATCCTGCAGGGGAAGTGCTGACATACTTTATCCCTGCTCTGAATCGGATGCTTTGCTCCTTCCTCTGATCTTGCACCCCTGTCCTCTCTCTCCAGCCACTGGTGGCACAGCACCATGCATTTATGCCAACGTACACAAGTAGATTAACGACGAAAAGCCTTACAATTTCCTTTCTGGGGGGAAAGTGCTGAATTATACACATCCTCTGTGGAGGCAGTGTACCCCCTTTGTCAACTTTGCCATTTTTCTCATCTGTCTCCCTCTTGAAATCCTTAAGTCTGACCATTCCGTTAAACAGGTACAAATTCCCCGCATGCAAAGTAAGGCATAAGTGAAAAAAAAAAAAAAACAAAACACATCATCCCTCTTGAATGTCTTAACATTGCATCAGCTTGGGTCTGTTCATCTATCTAGGAATTTATTCCTGATGAAGACTGAAACAGATGTCTATGAATCTTAACAACTGTGATGGCAAAATGCTGTATCAGTGCTTCACCAGTTTTTGCAAGGAAGTATTGTGAAAGCATTTTTGCAAGCTCTTCTGCCGGGAGCACATGTCCTCAGAAAGGATACAGCTGATTGTCTTCGCATACCTGGATTCAGAATCAAATCTCTATTAAGTTCTTAAACACTTAAAACTCTTAAGGCTTCAACATACATCCCGCTGGTGTAGCTCGTGAAACAGAGCACCGGTCTTTCTGCAAGTGAAGTTTATGGAAGCTGCTGCTGCTGTGGGTGGACAAGACTGAAAAAATACTGTGCTACCCTTCCTTTTTGTTTGATTCTTCAGGAGAAGAGAAGTAAGTAAGAAAGGATATAAGATAAGGTAAAAGGACACAGGAATGAAGGAGAGTGACCAGCAACGTGAAATCCTAACACAAGATTATCAGCGTGTGGAGTGGGTACAATACCCTTGGAAACGGTGTGACCTACCAAACAGCCAGGTGTTTCCTTCTGGTTGGTGGCAAAATAAATTAGTAGAAATGGGATGAAATGGAGCGGTACAAAGTGCGGGTCTAGGAACATAAATAGCAGGAATTTGTGGGTGTACAGAGGAGGCTGAGAGTTGGAAGCAGCCAAGGAAGAAGAAGAAGAGCTCACTGATGTAGCTCTGAAAAATGCAAGTGTGTTATAAGATCTGGAAAAGGAAAGAGAAGTGTTGATAGTTCCACACAGGACATTGGTGAAATTATCTATAGCACTCTGTAATAAATTGGTTGTGTATCTTCGAAAAAGAGAAAACCAAACTGCAGGAAAGGGGGGATTAAGTTAGTGAGGGAAATAGACAGGATGGGAAGAGGGACTGAGGGAACAGGCCAGTTTAGTGGCCCGTGTGCCTTTGCAGAGTGGGCTCCAAGCAGGGCTACAGGGGTTCCCTATAAATAACTGCATGTGCAAACAGCAGGGGAGAGAAAAACTGCTTCAGCCAAAATGCCGAAAGAGAAACACATTTATTTCCACTGTGCATGAGCACTTTTACAGCAGAAATTAGAAGTTTCTAACTATCAAAGCAGCAAGTTTCCAGAACAGAAACACAAGTCAGACGTTAAAAAAACAAACAAACAAACAAAAATTATTTTAAGCAGGACTTGTTTACTTTCAAGAAGGCATTCCACAATGCAAGGGGAGCAACACCGGAGGCAGGACTCACCAGCCTTGGGGTGAGAAAACCTTATGTCACCCACTGCTCCCCTTTCAGAGGTGGATGGTCTGGGGTATTTTTTTCCCCGGGGTGCTTTTTGGGTTCCTGCCACTGAGCTGCGATTTGGTTTTCCCTGCGCTTTGCCCTCACCTCCCTGCCATGAGTCCCCTTTGCTCCTGTATTCACTTTTTGCTTTTCTTCTTGAAGTTTTAAGCCATGGCAGTACACATTCACCTCAGCATACCTAAATTTGTCGGATGCCAACTTTTACACCTTTTTCCTCTGCAAAATCTGGTCAAATCTTCACACATGACACACGCATCGGACTGTGGTTTCGACAATCATGTTATTAAAACATGCGCTGCGGGGCTACGGTCAAATTAATTGGTGCAGTACTGTGAAAATACCGTCTCGAGGAAAACCCATCATCTCTGCGAACTGTGTCGCGGCTTTCTTGTGTGAGATGTACATATGTCTTGGGTTTATTCTGGACACGCATTTTTGAGCCGTACAGGACAATGTCTGAACACACTATAGCCTGCAGATGAGGGAAAGGAGCACGTCGCCTACAACTATTTAAATTTATACATTAAGCATTTTCTGTCCTTGAATGCATGTTGAGGGACAGACAGGGAAGAGCAGCAAAGTGAAACTTCACTAATTTGCAGGGCAGTTTCTATCCTTCACGTGCTTTTTCTTCAAAAGACTGAATAACTGCAACACACCGTTCTCTCTTCTGACTGGGTTAGTGGTGCAGGTCTAAGAAAAACTATGTTGTGTCAGCCAGAAAAGCTCAGAAACATTTTATTTGATACCAACGCTGATCATACAGCCTGGAGAGCGCATCGGCGTTTTGTGGCTCCTGTGTAATTAATGGTCTTTTGTTGTGCGCACATAGCATTTGAGGAATTCAGATCCAAACACCGTATTTTATCTTAAACTGAACGGGAGAGCTGTTTACACAGGAGCTTTAGCTTCAGAGCAGCAGAGGAAAGCTAATACTTTGCAGAAAGGTGTCTGGAGACCAAAAGAAATTTTTCAAGTGTCCGGCGAAAACGCACCCTCCAGACTGCTGGGGAGGCGATGATCGGATTCTCACTACGAGCAGCTAAGTCTTTAAAGTCCAGCAGATAAAAGCAGTGGTCAAGCCTCGGAGACTAGATATTCCCGCATGAAACATAATACAGCATGAAATGGAGAGAAAGGAGATCCTGTGCTTTTAACCAACAGCTCTTTGACAATGAGGCTGAGTGTAAGCAGATGTTGTTGCTGCATAAACAACCAAGTCCTTTGTCCATATCGGCCTTAAGAGCTTAGCTTCTAATGGAGGGGTGGATGGCCTTGATTTACGCAGTTCAGCAATAAGGCTGGAAATACCTTTTTATAGCCCTAGAGATAACTATCTTCTTAACACCAGGCATTTTGTGACCACTTTATAACCCTTAAAGACGGCAAATTTACTGCGCAACAAAGCAAATGTTTAAGGGATTTTGCTAACGAGGTTTTCCACCCTTGTCAGAGGCCAGGTTTGAGAGCCAACTTTGCAGTTTAAAGTGAAAGCTCCGCGCCTCAAAGCAATTTTTTTGAAGCACCGTGATCTTATGAGGCCAGGAGGTGAAATGCAGAGACGTACTTTGAGCCCCTTTTTTTAACCGCTCTCCCTCTCTTTGCACCTTGGTCCTGGTTTTTCTGACACGGTGGACAGGCCAACTGGCCCCATCATGGGCTACCACGGTTTCCATGTATTTGTTAACATACAGGTGAGGTCCCTGCTTGTCCAGGCAAAGCTTCCGAGGCCCAAATTCTGGCTAAAAGATGGACTGAAGTGAGGCACGACAGCAGGATCCATCCTCTGGCCATCCATCAAGGGGACCTGTTCATCAACAGCTTTTCCTCCTGATCCATCTCTGCTCAGGGATGCAGAGACACATCGTCCCGCACCGGGGATTACCTCCTTTATCCTCAAAGCTGGTGTAAAATCACACAGCGTGCATGGCAGTGCTGGGTTCTGGATGAACGAACCCCTACAGGGGCGAAGGAAGGCATTTTGTCCCTTTTATATCTTGTATATTTTGTACACTGAGCAGACCAGGGCAGGCGAGGCAGTTGCACTTTCTCCTGTTGCTCCAGAGCACACGGTGGCTGTTATTTGTTTGTCACGGTATTGCATGTTTAGACTCCAAAACCATAAGTTTGAATAAGAGAGCTGCTTCCTTTTCCTAACAAATGCAGCTTGTTTATAAAAACAAACCACCGAGGCAATAGAAACAGAATGGAGGGAAGTTTTCCGAGCAAAACAGCAATATTGTCATGATTAATCTTTCCGAATGTTGTGACTGATTCCAAGACTTGTTTCCCTGTAAGTCTGTGTGATTTGCTGATGATAAATGCACATTTCTGACCGGAATACAGAGTGCAAATCATTGTGAAAAAGCACTGGTAAAATACTATGCAAATAACAAGTAACTGGTAACTGCAGGTAAAATCACAGTTTCCATGATATTTATTACTGCAGACATTAGAAATATACTCTATAGGTTTAAGTGTTGTTCGTTTTCTTTTTCAAACATGACAGAAATGCACATTTCTGATCAGAACAAAGAGTACAAATTATTGTGAAAAAACATTGATGCAATATTATGCAAATAACAAATAACTGGCAACTACAGGTAAAATCAGTACCTGCGATATTTATTACTGCATATATTAGAAATATACTTTATCATTTTAAGTGTTGTATGTGTTCTTTTTCTTATCTGACAGGATGACAAAATATTTACCTGGTAATAATACTGAAATGGATTTTTTTTAAAGGGAAGAAATTGCAAGAAGTTGCTTAATATGTAGGTTCTTGTGTGTGTCATTGCCACTTTAATATGAGATAACAAGGTTTATATAAAAGAAGTTGTGGTGTTACTATAAGCAAAATGGGCTTTAAATGATGCTTCATTTTGGATTTCAGTTTTCTTTTCCACTTTTTACCTTGTATTGCTTTTTTAATTATAGAAACTTTTTGGTACGGGATTAAATAATGCCCTTAACTTAATATATTTGCCAATTTAAAGAAGTCATGCATAAATCAGACGATGAAGATGTAAATTCTGAGTCATCTGAGTCATATTTCACCGCCATTTTTCATAAAGAAATGCATTCATTGTTTATTTTAAATCCTTTTACGAAGTTTTCAGACAAAACAAGGTCAAATCCCATATAGCACCAGACCAACGAAGAGCAAAGGTCAGTGGTTCGTAATGCTGGATTTTAAAGGTGGTAGGTCAACGTGCAAAGCCGTAGGATTTTTGAAAATAAAGAAACATCTTGCGCTGAGGATACAGCAAAAGAGGGGTCCTGTTTTAAAGCATTTATTTTAAAAGACAAATACCTCCCTAACAACAAGCCCTTGATGTCTCTGACACAAGAGACATGCAAAAGTCATTAAGGCTGTCCCAGCGGAGCTCCTACGGTTGCTTCACTTTAGGGTGGGTGTGAGTATGCTTAAAATTAAATTACTTTAAAATAAAGTTAGAGCACTAAGCAATATCCTGCTTTTGACTCAGCAGGGTTTCCCGTGAGAAAAGAAAGTGGGCAAAGAGAGCTTAGAAAGACAGACAAACATATTTACCCCTAGGTGGAAGGTACAAATTAAATTAGCTTGCCACAAAAGGGAGATGTTTTCTCCTTCTGTTCAGATGTCATGGTAGTGAGGAAACATCGTCTGGGGCCAAGAAAAATGGCACAAATGCATTCATCTAAGCTACCATTCATCCTGTTCCAAGGTCTAAACAGAGCACATAAAAGAACAGCACTGCTGAAGCACTTCCTCTCCTTAGTTACCAAATGGGGACTTGCAGAGGAACATGGGAGCGGAGGGTGGGGATATTTCCAGCATGGATTTCGCTATTGCGGTGGGAACGACGGAGGATGTCATGGACCTGATGAGGCTGGATGTGAAACGCCATTGCCACGATCTGATCCCCTCTTTGCCCCCCGGGGCAGAGAGGGGGGGATGTTTCGCGTTGAGCTCGGTGCCGTGTATTGAAAGGTGCACCGCAAAGTTTTCCTCTCTCCTTCTCTAAAGCTGGAAAACAATAGCGGCACTTCCTGAGAGTCAAGTATATCTTTTATTGTGCCTCATTAATATGCATGTTTTTGGCACTCACTAGGGTTCAGCTGGTACGCTTTCCAGTATCTCATTCTTTATTTATATGAGACTGGGAGGTGTGACCTATGGAGCCAGTTGGCTGTCATGAATTGGAATATTCATTAAGCCTTGTGAATTATGCATTGGGCCGCTTATAACACCAAGATCCACAGTTGATCCAGCCAGGACTCTTAACGGCTTCCCATTAGGTGGAATGATCCACAGATTGGTAAAAACATAGATGTGTGCTGTACGCTGCAGACATCACTGTGCCAGTAATCCAGGGAAGTGCTTGGGGATTTTGTGACTCATGCTTGACAAAGTCGGTCTAATCTTTGTTTTTGTATTTATTTGAAGAGTTTTAGAGTTGAATTTCGGCTCTTGCAAGTCACAGTCGCGCTGTGCTCCTCTAGATTTTGAGCTTTCCTTCCAATCGTTCAGCAGCCTGTACAACAAATTGTTTTCTTGCCAGGCTTAGAGGTTTGCATCTGGCGAGAAACCCTCCTTACATAGATATCAAGTGCTGCGTTTTGTGGGGAATTCAGTGTTAAGAAAGAACTCTCAGGAATACAGATATTCCCAAAAGGGAAGCTCTTCCTTGCCTGCAAGGTCATTTCTTATTTTATTTGATTAGGTTAAGCATCACATAGAGGCTAGATTTGATTTTCAACCATTGCTTCTGAGTTCTGTATGTGCGTTAAGGTTATATTTGTCTTAGCACTTATGAACTAAAGTTGCATACAAAGATTTTATCCTCTAAAGCTAGTGGTCAGCATCTGATTTGTATTTTGAAAAGCACCAATTACATATCCTTCTTAAACTCCACTGCTTACCTAGAGAAGACTTAAAATGGAGGCAAGAGGTTAAAATGCATTAAAAAAACCCTCTGGGAAACTTGACAAGTGGAGATTAATGAAGGATTTTAAAAGCCTTGGTCACTTTAATAGTACCACCAGGTCTCAGTGCAGAAAAGTTGTCTTGTCACCTTGTGACCTTTTAGCTTGATATTAGTAGTTGCAGTATGACCCATGCAAGCCAAAACTGTAAAAATAAAAATTAAAAAAAAAAATAAGAATAACCTCAAAAAAACTTCCACTGAAAAGTCTCCACGTGGATTTTCCATTTGCCATGAGGGGTTATGCACTAGGTTTACGTGATAACATTTCTGCCGAAGCGTACCTGCCGAGGCGAGTAACGACTCTACGTGAAGCAGCTGGGAGAAGTAAATCTCCTCTTGCGCAATCTGAATTCGACGCATTGTTTGTGATAAGTTCTGTGGCCTGGCCTGAAAGTGGATAGCCTGATCTATGAAAAGGTCACGGGTGAGCCCTGTGTAAAATGGCATTGTTTACAGTTTTTTTAGTGAAGAGATTAGCTGTCATTTATTTCCACATACCTTAACTGAAGAGCTTTAAAGGTTCCCAGCAAGAGCATGTTCTTTTCTCTTTCTCAGCCTGTCACATACTTGTCAGATTCAATAAAATTCCTTACCTGAATTATGCAGATGAGGTTTTGTTGTGTCCAGCACCCATCATTGTTCATCTCCACTACAGCTGAAACTTCTAGCAGCCCTCTTGCTTATACTGCCTGATTTCAGCACTCCTTAGGTCAAGACCTTTCAACCTCAGGGCTTGACTTATGCCACAACCATTTGACAAATCGCCCAGGCCTTCACAAAAGCTGGTTGAGCTCCAAAGTGACTGCTCTCTATACACCACTGTTTCACTGTTTTGACATTTCCTTCTCACTTTTCCCCTCAGTAATTAGACAAAGGAAGAAAAAGACATTTGTGTCCAAGGAATGCTTTCATTTAGGGCTGTGATAAATGGCTACCCTTTCCAAGAAGCTACAGACCCACTGTAGGAGAAAGTTTCTTCACAAGGAAGCTGAGCGAGGACAACTACCCTGTTTCTGCCCTGGGGGGCAAGAGGGTGTGTGGGACACACAACATCTCCCACTGTAAAACCTGCACAGCGCATCTATTGATCTTGTACAGCTTTTTCATCCAGTCAATGTAACGGATTTGAACAAGTTGTCCAGATTCCATGTCCATTCATTGTTCATAAGTTGGCATAGGACAATGTGGCACATTTAGCATAAGGGATGGTACACCAGATCACGCTGGACTAAAACATAAATGATGGGAATAAATGAAAGCATGCCTCTTCCATTTGTTTTTCTAAGAATTCTGTCTTTTATAGGATGGAGAGAAAAGTCAGGGACTGTTTATCCCAACTCTGACACTGATTCTTTTTCTTTCGTTGGTCTATTTGCTTCTCGGCTTTAGTTTCTCCATATGCAACCTGCAAAATATGACTACGATACTTACAGCCTTTGTAAAGTGTTTGGGAATCTCTAAGTGAAGAGCTCTGTGTGAAGCACAAGGCATTATTAGAAGCAGGAGCAGTTGTAGCATCATTCTTCTACTGAGTGTCTCCAATTTAAAGCACTGCTTAATTCAGAAGAGCTCGTTCTCATCAGAGCACATTAACCCCTGCTGCCCATAATTTTTCATGAATTTTTCCTGAAATAACACTAATTTATTGAACTATCAATGATTTGACATATTAGTCGAGCATGACAAATTTGAAAGTATTTTCAAGGCATTCAGATCAAGATCTTTCAGTTGTAGAAGTTTGCATGGTTAAAACAGAACTGGCATTGTAACTCCAAATATTTCTTAATAGAGAGAACTTATGTCAACCATATTTTTATAAGCTTCTTTCAGATTATTGTGCTAATGCTTATTGTTCCATTGGGAAGAATGGCTGCCAAACATGTAAAATAATTGAAACTGCATGTGACTCAGTTGTTAGAGCTGCAGTGAGGAATTAGCGTGTTACAATTCATGGTATGGTTAATCTGTCTCGTCTGTTCATGGTAATGCATTAATCAGAACATTACCAAATCACATTACGAAATCACTCAAATTATTTTTATGATCTGATACTACATTAGGATTAATAAACCAACAAAGCTGCCCTTGGAGTTCTGTGCATGATGTATGACTCTCTTCTCCAAGGCTTGTAATTAAGAGCAGGACAAACACAAGAATCTTCTGCATACTTAATTTTGTGTGGCACAGGATTAGCATGCTTTTCTCTGTTTGTAGTATTGCCATCTCGTGACGCTACCTGTTCCTGGAGAAACAATGGAGCCGGAGTCCATTACTTATAATAGGGTAGGTTAGGTGCATTCACAACGTAATTTCTGTAAAGTATGAACATAATGGGGGAAAACAATTGCACCTAGAAACACTGGCTTTAAGGAAACTGAAGCCTTGCATGCTGTCCCTTTTCACTTCCCACGCGCATCATGCAAACAAATCCATAACGTAATTATTTTGGAACCAATCCTACTATTAAGCCAAAAAAAAATGCATTAATTTGGCTCGATTTTTTGGCTCTGACAAAGGAAAGGCTCTCTAGAAGTTTCCCATGTTAATGTGCTGGACCGGATAGCCTTCTATACCTGAAAAAACACAGCCCCAGGGCTGGTAACAGGACACATTCCAGCTCACACTTCCTTCCCAGTGCATGCGAATGCATTCAGTAGGGGGGTGGGATGGGGTGGGAAACCATGGGAACCTGGTTGGGAAACTTTTAACTAGTATAGCATTATTGAAACAGTTAACCGGGCTGAACCAGCCGTTGCAAATGTAATGACACTGGAAAGCAGAACAGCCACGTCTGCACTCCCTTCTCAGGCAAAGAGCCACGCTGTCATGAGGATCTCGACCTGCCTTCACCTACTGAGCTCAGTCAGATGCAGACTGATGCCTTCAAAACTGTCTCTGTGAACTTCCACACTTCACGTTTTCAGGGGATGTTCATCATGTTGTCTTCTTCCAGCTTTCTTGCATCTGCATGATTGTGTTACTTGGGACTCGGTGACACTTAAGTTTAACTTTTTGTTAGTTTCCTACTCGTACCTTGAATGTGTTCATCGACAGTTTTAAAGTCTTAAACCTCCATTTATGATTATATCTTGTGGCTTCCATTAAGAACAAACCACGCACAGTGGTCCTAAGGAAGTGCAATAAGCAATAAAATAAAATACCCATCAGAGGCTGTCCTGATGAAAAAGGACTCAGGATTTTGACACCATTGGAGAATTTACATTCGTAATTGTTGTTAACACTTTTGTAATAAGCATTGTATCTATTAGCTCTTTGCACAGCCATAAAAGAAGAAATTGCTGATAATTTTCCACTGAACCTCTTTCAACTCTCATTCAAAAACGCAAAGAAAGCTAACATATTTGGATATGTTGACATCGGCAACTCAGCCTAAATAAGAGTACAAGAGTAACAATTGTGAAACATACCCTCAGAAATACTCTTGGAGAGAAAAGCATCAACTTCCTCAAAGGTAAATATTGCGTGATTTGGTTCAGTCATCTTAGCTGGAAATAAACAGGTTTCATCTCATGTATTATTAGATGAAAGCAAGAGATCTAGAGTGGTTTGGGTGTTGGCATCATCCTGTTAGAGTTTTCTACAACCTCAAGCAAGGAACAGTAACCTACTCCACATGTGTGTGTCTAACCTTCTACTCTTTCACAGAGCAAAATTAACTAGAAGATTAAAAAAGAAACATGGATTTTGAAGAATTTGTTTGTTATCAGCCTGTTCGTCATCTTCCTACCTCTTCCTATGATTAAATGAGCCACCTTGTAGCTAGACCTATGGCAACTAAACCCAGTTTATACCCAGTTCGTGTAGCTCGTTTGAGCTGGGCAGACGTAATCAGGTCTTGTTTCTCTGGGCAGTCTCCAGGTAGGCTACAATTAGCAACAGGCATAAACCTGTCAAAAACAGTACTATGGCAGATACACGCAGCTGAAAAGGCCAGGGAAATGAGCTGGCTGTGCAATGAAAAGTGCTTGCTTATGTGTATGACGCTGAAATTTGTCATACAAGACTTTTTTTTTTTGGGGGGGGGGGGGGGATGGGGCCAGGGATTTTTTAGAGACTTTTGTATGGATCCACTATTTTATTAACATTGGGACAATTTGACAAATGATAGAGCATAGACGTGTAAGTAGGACTACAGATGAAACTTTGTAGAAACAGATCCACGAGTCCAAGCAGTAGTGAGCCTCAAACGCCCATGAGAGGCACTGCAGAGGTCAAATACCTCTTTTTGTCTGAGTCACAGAGGCATTTTCAGCTTGGCTTGCATTTGTTGAAACAGTTGTGTGCAAGAGAGGTAGACAGATGGATGGGATGTGTAAGGTTACATAGTCTTTGAGCAGTTTCTGCCTTAGATCTCATGGCTAAAAAGTACAGAGACCTGTTGAAAAAGGAACTTTGTGGACTTTGTAAGCAAGAAAAGCATGCAAAGAGGTTGGAGATCCTTTTCAAGAGAGTCTCCAGTTGTGTGCCGTTTGTTGGCATTCGACAGCTAAAAATTCTGATTGTTTTTGGATCATGTAACTTCACTTTAAGGAACCACTTAGCTCTGTGGTGCTCTTTCTTCTGTATATAAGTTGCTACGCAAGACATTAAATTCTCCTGCCCCTTGGCAGAGGAGCAATGTTAAGCTGAAAGAAATGAACTGATGTCTTTGTGGTTTCAGGTCTTTAGACAACACAACCATATATGTTTTTAGTTGTTGTCCAAAACATTAGGAACAAGTTGATCAGAATTTGTGGCTTGTGCTTCATAAAGTTTTGAAAAGTTAGCGTAGCCCTACTCATTACTGCAGGAAGGTCCATGAGTGATCTTCTGACTCCTTTGTTAGAAAGATATTTGTTTGCATTCTTTAGTTTCCTTTTAACTAGATCAGTCCAGTGAAGATTATCCTTTCTGTTTCCTTTGCTCTTTTCCATATTTATCAAAGGATTTCTCTTTCCAGAATGACAAAAATTTCCCCAGAGATCAGTTCTCTTAAATCCTCCCAATGCAAGACAACAAAATAATTTGAAACAATAAAACAATGTTATTTGTAAAAAAAGCAACAAAAACAATTCAAGACAAGTTATCTCTATCCGTTAGCAATTACTAAAAAATATTTTAACACATGTACATGTAAATATGTACACCTCATGTTTGCAGCCAAAATACTACTGGAAAAATGATCTTTAAACCTGTTTTCTTTGCAAGTTCACTGTATATGCATTTTTAAATTTGTTTTTTTCAGAGACAGAAGACTACTTATAATTATCATAGCTTCATCCTGCATGAGGATTTTAGTAAATCATGGAAAAGAGGTTTACATTCCTAAAGTGGAGTTGACGCAGACTGTGGTCACCACAGTTCTCTGCAGAGCTAAACGCAAAACTCAACTCTAGCAGTACCTGTTTCTACCCATGCCTCAGTTACCAGCAGTAGTCGTTCCTTGGTACCCAAAACGTATTCCTGTTCTAACCACGCATAGAAATGCTCTGGTCTTGAAAACGTGGGCACATTGCACACTTTGCCTTTCTTTGTTCTTTCAGGATAAGTTTTCTGTGTCTACTATAAGAATGTATCTTTCCACTGTTCACGCTGGAAGGTCTTGGCCTGGGCCTGCTCTGGCAGCAAGTCCAAAGACCAGAACTCAGCAGAAGACATGGTGAGATCTAGTTTTCTCTGTGCTGATGAGAGAGGAGGTGTTATTGTTGTAGGTATGCTAACTACTGAGACCTTAACATCCAATATGTATCATACATACAGATAAAAAGAGAAGGCAAAGCAGTGGCGTACATCTGTTCATCTAATATAGGGCCTTCTGTCTGTTTCCGGATCTTTGTGTCAGTATCCCGTAGGTGAAGCTGTTGTTCCCATATTGTCACTGATCCTGCTTGGTTGGGTGCCTGAACAGAACTTGCATTTAGGTGAGCTCCTGCAGACAATTTACAGAGATCCATTTAAGAGACTGGGAGATCATCTTCTAAGCAGCATACCACAAGACATCACACATGACTACATCTAGTTCAAGGTTCAGCTGCAAGAGAATAAAGTGGATGTGGAAGTGACGAGACGCTTTCAGTCTGAGTTCTTCAAAATCACAAATAAAAATGCCAGTTCTGCAGCTATTATTTGCACTGATCCGTTGTAACTCCTCTCTTGGAGGATGAGGTTCACCATTCTTGACATTGTACAGAGCCACAGATTGCAGTATTGCATCAAACTGATGAGTGAAAGCTTGACATTTTCATTGTAAAGATCTTTATTACATGGTAGAGGCCTAAAGTTACATAGAAAGTTCTTCATCTTTTCATTTGAAGCTTCAACAGTGTGTATTAGTTCAGAATAAACCACGTATTCCTGCAGGACCCATATCAAAAGTTTGATGTTCTTAAGAGTGACAAAACCCGAATCTTCTGTATCAGATGTCCTGTGGAGAGGGGAATATGGAACAGTGCTCACAGTGGTGAGGTGCATCCCAGGGACATCACAGCTCCATCACAGTACAGGACCCATCTCTGTCTGTCCCCAGTCAAACACCAGGCTGCTGCCAAATGTGCAGTGCAGTGGTGGCATGGACTGTCCATAGCCAGGTGCCATGTACGGATCAAAATCTGCAGTTTGGCCACCTCTGGTGTATAAAATTAGATGTCTTTCTTCCCCATTGACCTTGCAAATCTTGTAGACTCAGATTCTGTTATCCTCCTGTATTTCTGTAGAGACTGTTGTCAATGTTTGTAAGCCTAACATACAAAAATACTTAAATATAGATGGGAGAACATTTCAGGAGTTAGTTTCATCATGTTAATTTTCTGTTACATGCTTTAAACATAAAGAAGGCTACATGATACGAGCAATTAATTTGACATTTTTTTTCTCAATTTCAAACCTTATTTTTGCACTAGTGGAACGTCTTCAGGACCTCACAACTGATCCTTCTATACCAGCACCAAATTGAGTCCTACATGGAGATAAACGCAGAGGAACTAGCACTATCTTCAGTGCAGTTATTCTTACCTTACTCTGCCATTCTCAGAAACATTGTTTTTTAACTCAGCTATGCTTTATACTGACATTCTTTATCTTGAAAGATTTGATGCATCTAAAGGACTTACCATTCTTTGCAATCATACATGTGTCCTAATCCTCAGCTGGTGTAAATCAGGGTAACTACACTGACAGCTTAAGATACGGCCCATGGTGGATGTTGTTCATAACAGCCTCTAACAAGATTGCTGTCATATGAGTTATTCTTCTCTAATACACACGCTACAGATAACAGGTTTGCTGTAGTTCCCTTTCTAAATGTAGCCCATTGAGAAACTGGAAAAAGCCACGTCTTGAACATAGTAAAAGAAATACTTAAAGTGACCAGCACAATCTACAGATAATTAACTTCAATGGATGGTTGGTTACAATATTTTAATTGCCAAACACTAAATACTAGTCAATTAAAAGGTTATAAACTGTGATTATTGAATACAATTAAGGTATGCTAGAACAATATTTCCATACAGACATAGTGTTATGCATCTCATACATTTATAAACTATGCTTTTAATGCATACTGAAGTGTGAACATACACAGTGTTGCGGTTCTACTGACAGCAGCAACATCTGGGTGATTGCATCCTTTAAAACAAGCTGTGTGGAATAGTACTAATTCGCTAATCAGTAAATGTCGTTCTCAGTTCTGCCTTTTAGTGACAGAAAGTGAAATGAGATTATATTCACTGAGGGGGTGGAGACGGAGAATATAAACCTAGGTAACTTGTGTCTCAAGCCATATTTTACAATAAACTTGTTTTAAGCTTTCAGTTCATACCGAAGAAGAAAGACAAGACGTCCACAAAAGACGTGCTGCTCTGGACAAGCTTGTATGAGGAAATGCAATTTTTACTGTGCTGCCTGCTCTGCCTACTTATGTTTTCCAACCTCTTGTTCACCTAGTAAAAACTACAGATCACCAACTATTAAACGCTGTTAGTAAGTGTGGCTAATGCAAAAGCATTTTTATTTAGTTACACTTGGCTGCCATCAAATCTCTAATTTGTGTTGCTGGGTTTTCCCTTTTGATCTTTTGCTGAAGTTCTGGCATGGAGAATATAGTGAAAAAAGCAAAGAAAATGAAAGAGAAACGAAGGAAGGGAGTGCAGTAGACAAGAGGTAGGGAAGATAGACAAAAGCAAAGTAGAAGGGCATCTTCGAGACATTAATGTAAGGCTAAAAAAAAATAGTGGTAAATTTCTAGAAATGAGAGGAAAAAAAAGGAGTTTTGTCAGGATAAAGAAAAATAAATACTAGAAAGGGGGAAGGAGCAGTTGAGAAAGGAGGGGTACAAAGAAAAGGAACAGGGAACAGAGAAAGGAAGGGAAGATATTGTTATGAAAGTAATATGAATTGGAGATGTTTGGAGAAAACTGGGCCATATGCTTCTGACTTACACACTTTTCTGCTCTTTGTCTGTCTTCATGGATCTCCCATTTTCAGTTGAATTACAGGAGGTAGAAGTGTTAAAATGACTGTTCCCGATCAACACTGAGATTTGCAGACCTTCCGTGGGAATGCAAACTTCAGTGTGATATTTTACAACAAATCCTGAAATTAAACAAGCCCTAGGGAGCTGACAGCCTTCTCCTCATTTCGTGGTTCTGCCGGTGGCCTGAGTCACCATTTTAAAACGTCCTACACCAGGATGCGGAACACTTCACATCCGTGATTCATCTGCCTCCTTACTGCCTTCTCACCACACTTCTACCCATGAGCAGACTTCCTTTACAGCTTCCACAATCTTCTGTTACTCTATTTAAAGGGTTCCCTTTTCTCACTCTTTCTGGATGTAACCATCCTCCATATCTGTCCAAGAGATTCCCCCCTCTAGGTTTCAGGTGATGGCTAATTCCACAAAGTGTGTGAGAAGATGAACATCAGCAGAGATGAGAGGTCTTTGTGCTCTTCCAAATATTTTATGAGCCTTTGCCATGTTCCTGTCCTATTCTTACATATTTTGAGATATGAGTCAAAGTTCTACAGTGCCTTTCCAGGAAAGCCATGTGCAGTGCTGTGGAAAAACTCTCATTCCTCAAAGACCTTCAGAAAATTGACTCAGACCTAGCTCAGACTTCCAGCGTCACATAGGCAGAGGTCTCTGCAGCCACCCACGTGTTTTCTGTATTTGTTGTGTGTTTCTAAATGACGGTCAAAGTTTCTATTTCAAGTCTCTTGGTTATCACCTTTATGCTGAAATCCTCCTCCTTGTATTTCTCTTTCTTACTCTCTATCAGCTGTTCACGTTTCAGCATTTTTTACCTCCTTCCAATACCCTGTTTGACTTGGTGCCGTCAGCATATCCCCTCTTTCCTCTCCCATCATGTATCTCATAGAAAGACAATTTCTTCTCCTTACCCTGTCTGAGAAATTTCAGTGCAATATGAAACTGCTGAAATGGCTTACCAGTTTTAGGGTACTGTTTTATTTAATGCAGGTGTCTCCCTCTGAATTTAATTTTTCTTGCCAGTTCTGGATAGTTTGAATTCTCTCTTTCTCAGCTTTTTTCTCAATGGAGCGTAGAGTTATTCCTATATCTGATTTTATAGAATTGGGTTTTACAGGACTTCATTTCTATACAGCTGCTTTTTTGGCCTAGAACCCAATTTCCCTTATCACTAAGCTTATTTTGCTCTGTCCTACCTGCTGACTTCTTCCTCTTCCTTTTCCTCTTCCTCTTCCTTTTCCTCTTCCTCTTCCTTTTCCTCCCTTTTCTTTCCCCTCTCCATCCCTTCAAATCAAGTTTGTTTTGAAACAAAGGGGATCACTCGGGAAAAAAAACATCAAAAAATCTCCAATGTTTTCTTTTTGTCTTCCTGGGCCATGATTTCAGTTTATTATTTAGCCTGCTATGATTATGATTTATTTTTTAGCAGAGGATGTGTTGCTCTAATTTTATGCCAGCCAGCACAAAAGGTTTCAAGAAAGGTATCGAGTATGATAAAGACGCTTAGAACTGCTTCCTCCCAGGTGAGCGCCCAAAATAACAAGTGAGGTAAAACCCTCCTTTTCTTCACAAGACAAGAACTTTACGCACCTCACTTCTAACCCAGCTTCATGCTTTTTTTGTTTTTCTTCTGTCACCAGCAGCGGGTTTTAACCAGTTTTGAAACTTTGATGTAGTTGGGGCATAAGAAAACACCTTTGTGTTATTAGGAAGTGTGAGAGAGGTCAGCTTTAATTTCTGATGTAGAAAACCCTTAGGGCTTTGTCTTCACTGAGTAAAAGTTGGGACTGGAAGGAAGGCTTGGTTATCACAACTTTTAAACAACAGCAGATGAAATCTGTCCTTTCCCCCACACAATTCCTACTTCAGGTAAAACGCGAGTGTCTCTGTTGCTATCACACGCAGGGACAGACAACATCTGTTGCCCCGAAGTGCGGAAAAAAGTCTCACACCCTTGCAGCAGTGAAGATAAAGCTTTCACGTATTAATTCCCAGTGAAGCTTTTCTGCAAATGGGAAGTTCGTTAAAATAAACTCTCTTTCTGGCCACCCTGCGCCTCTTGTGATGGAGGGGATTCACCTCCTTTGTCGAAGACTGGCCGTTTCCCTGACAGCTCGCTGGCCCGGGAGTCAGGGCCTTCTGCATTGTGAAATGACTCTTGCTCAGAACGCCCAGGACAGTTTGATTTTTCCCATAAAATTTTTTTTGTACGGCACAGTGATCAGAGAAGCACCTCCACTGAAACACCTTTGAGTCATAAAAAGTCATCAGAAAGAACCCAGAGAGGTTTTACTTCCTGAATAAAGCTCTGCTGATGGACAGTAGAGACAGTAAACCGTTTTTAAATCTTTCATACAGCTTCCTTTTATATGTATGTTTGCACATGTATGTATTTTCCTTATTGTACTTCAGACTCTTTTTATATTGAATTGCTATTTTCCTTCACTGAACACGTCAGTTGCTTTCTCATTTAATACGTTTTTGAAAAAGCTCTACTGCCATCAGTTCTCCTGTAGCTTCAATAAGGATATGGCATTGAGAGCACCGATCCTGGTCTCATTGGAGTCGATGGGAAAGTGCCCCATTGGGCACTTTCAGGCTTTAGGATCAGGCTTTAAAAGGCTATTTGACGAAAAATGTAGAATAAAAAGGTTTCATCAATTTATAGAAGAGGCTTCTCTGACAAAAACTCATGATTTTGTGGTCTTTTTACCATATAAACTTGGAGCAGGAAAATTAAGAGCACCAAGAGAATTCATGAAAATGTTAGGCTTGGCTTTTTCATATAATTTTTTCTGTGTAGCCTAGTATTTATGTATTCTTGATCTGAGCTGAAGGAGTTTTCATTCTCAGATATTGTGGAGCAAGCTGGTTTATTATACAAAATGGGCAAATGTAGACGTGGCATTTGAGTTCCTAGACTCCCTAGTCTTTGTACCTAAAAACTTTATACTTTTGAGCAGATTTAGAAGCGTGAAGATGTTTTTAAAGACTGATAATGTTGGTTTTGCAATGTTTGAGGAAAATCTTTGCAGATTTAACCCCTTTTATCCAGGGAAAACAAATTTCTTTCTTCTACTTGTTCTGATAGCCTTCCTTTAATTTCTTCCTCTTGCCTCTCAATTTATGCTTTTTTCAATTCTTTTTTTTCATTTATCCTTTCACTTAATGGAGACATTTCTTTATCCCTACATCTGCTGTCTAGCCAGGGCATGATACCTTTTTTTACCCTCTGCACATGCAGTCCTGTAAAAATGTGGCAGATTGCAGAGTTCAAGTGCTCCGAAATGTGAAGCGAAACAGCTGCGCCTAATCACTTGCACAAGGAAGGTTTTTGGAGCTTCAGTTTCAGCTCTCATCTGCCTGGAATCCTGTATTTCCTGTGTCCAGATCGAGTGGCAGGCAATGTCAGAGGTCTTTGATATATGGGCATCATATTCAGAGCCAGTGCAGGAGGCCCTTCGTTAACAGCCGCAGCACGTTTTTTAATTTGATATAACTTCCAGACACTTTGTTCGCGTTCAAGTAAGTGTAGTTCCCAGAGAGAGAAGCACACAGTTTTTAGCAGTCGTTTATCAAGCCAGAGGTAATTCACATTATTGAATTGAACGTTTTTTTATGCATCACTCACCTCTACAAGTCACGGAGAACGTCAGGCATACAGCCGCTTGCAGAGAAAGCGTCCGTTCCCTTCATTTCTTTAATGCACCATGAACGTTGCCCCGTGAGGACAGCCTTCCCTCAAGATGCGCTGTACGCTACACTGAAATGGTCTTCTTGAGCTGAACCGTCAACCTTTCCACCTTGATGCGTCTTGGCCCCCTCACGTTTGCAAAAAGCTCATATTGAGTTTATTTACAGTAACTCCAAATAAAATGATGCAGGGGACTCTATGATCACAGGGTAAGGTCCTCCTTATCTGATCGACCAGTGGCATGATAAATTGTCTTACCTAATGAAGTAGAAAACTGGGTGTGAGCAAACTATTTCCTCCTGGGTGATGTATATCACACAGAGTAATTCACAAACTTTCTGATTCAGGAACAAAGGTTAAAAAGTAAAATTAATGGGAAACATACAAGAAATGAAAAGCCAGCTCTCCTCCAGTGCATAGCTGGCTTTGAAAATCTTGTTGTTCAAGCTAAATACGATTTGAAAAGTATGTGCAGACAAAAGGTGACACTTAAAATGGGAATCATGAGAAATTGAGACTGATGAGCCTTCAAAAAAGAAAATATAATTACCAAAGGACAATTAGATGTATTTTATTATGTATTGCCGCTGCATTTATTTATTTAGATGTGATAAATTACTGCTGAAATGGTTTGATTTAACCTTTGCTACAACATTTTATCAAACTGATCTTTGTGATCAGTGGTGCTTTGGAATGTGAACCGTGCACAAGGCAATACTGGATGTTCAGCGCTTTCAAACCCAGCTCTGTTTACCAAGCATAAATGCAAATGCCAGTTAAACTACTTTCAGTTCTATCCTTCTGCTGTTCAAGTGCAGGAACAATTATCTCCATCAATATTTAATGGCCTAATCCTAAACAGACAGTTCCACAAGTACAGGCAATAGTCCTGTTAACGTGCTGTTAATTTTCAAGCATAGAGGCTGAAATGGACTATAGAGTTACTGAAAATGAGTAGAAGTACGTTTCCCTAAGGTAAAATACACTCAGCAGCCTCTGAATAATGGAATTAGATTTTTTTCCATGGTTCTGTTTAGTGGATTAAATCTGTGCAGTCCTCTCCATTCATCTCTGGAATGTGCCTTTTCCAACTTTTTCCTGGTGTTCATTGCAAAAAAACCTTGACTGTCTTGTTCTCCACTTGGTCGCTGTGGTGTGGGAGAGGGATATCGCACTGAGGAGGGGTTATTTATTCGATTTCTTCTGGATTTAACTCCTTACGAACCACGCTTGTTTCCTTAGATCCCCTGTCCTAATATAAGTCAGTTAGAACTTGGTCTGTGGTTGATTCCTCCCCTGTAGCAGAATTTAATGCCATGCCACCAGATGATGGGAGTCGCTGATTTCTGCCACCAAAAAAAAAAATTATTTTGTCACTGTAGGAGCATTTGCCTTCATAAATACACATTTTTTTTTTAAAGACAGATGCAGCCTATTAAACTTGTATCGTGACTGTTTGCTTTATTTCTGAAATCAGACGTTTTAAAGCAAATAGCTGACTGCCACATATATGCACGTTGAAGTTAACTGTTAGCGGAGGGACGAAATGGCTTAGAAAGATGCAGGGAGTAACAGTAGTGGAAACAAAAGCTCCTTTTTTATTCGCAGGCTAAATACAGCATACAGCAGCTGCACTGCATGCTAAACCCATATTATCCTCTTTATGACCTCAGTTTTGACCTTAGACGGGGTTTCATGCTCCGCTTAAAAGCAGATAGTATTTTTGTTTCTAACCTGACTTCTCATGAGGCTCTTTTGAATACAAGTTACAATTAGCCTCATGAAAATAAGCTAAATACCTGAGTTTGAGGTTATATATTTCTCTATTTATGGGAAGGTAAAGCCATGCCATACAAAGTCCTTGAGATGACTTTGCAAGCCACAAAGCCAAAAGTCAATGTTTGTCTGTTCCACAGTGTATTCCCAGAAGATAAAGCTAAGAAGCCACCTGCCTTCACATTAAAATGTAAAGCCTAGCTACAAACCTAGTTATTTAGAGCTTCCTCCTATAGAAGCCACTCAAGAACATGTTTCACATTGCCAGAGTTTTAGGACTCCTCTGTGCTCATCAGTCTGAACAACTCTCTAATCCTGGCATGGTAATGAAACATTTAAGATATTAATATAGGGAATCAAATATAATAAATAGTCTTCATTGTGTAAGACAATGAGGAATAAGTCCATTTCCAAGTTTCTTGGTAAAGGACAGGAAAGCTGACTCTGTTTGAATGCCAGACTGAGTAATGTGATCATAAAATTGACTGAAAATGCTAAGCTTTTCTTGTCGATGTGTACAGAGTGCCGAACACCCAGAAGTCCACACTGCTTAGGAATTTGCAGGCTGAGAATTTACTTTTCAAAGAAAGTAAGAGAAAGTATAAGGAAAATACTCAACAGCCTGTCTTTATGGTCTGTTGTCAAAGGTGAGAAAACATGTCAGTAAGTCAAGTCTGGGGTTTCTTTGTAGAGTATGCAGATAAATCCAAAAAGGGAATGTCATGTACATTTTGGTTTTCAGGGTTAGGCACCAGGTACTTGAAGTCTAAATGTTGCACTTGGGTGAACATTAAGTGCCAAAATCCTTTTGATCTTGCCCTTTCCTCACACAAAGATGAAAGATGTGCTGTATGTTTCTATGACACAGCATTAATGCTATATCATTAATAACCAGATTAACCTTAACTTTGGACCTACTTCATCCATATGCAGGCTTAGTCTTGATCTGTTCTTGAGCTGAAAATTGCCATTTGGACCAAATCCTGTCCGTTGATAACCGTTTTTATTTTATTTTACATACAAATGTGTAAGTATCGTGACACATCCATCCAACTTTTCTTTCACTTTTCACCAGCTCAGACCTCGGGTGCACCAAGACTCAGCTCGGTGCGTTAGAGTAAGGGCAGACCCTTCCCAGCCTGAACTTTAGGGCTGTCTGAGGTTTTATTGATCTGTGCTACAATTGGTAAGAGTCAAAAGGCTCTTGTGGTAAGGCGCATCAAAGTTCATGAACTTCACCTGGAAAGGCTGCTGCAACACAAGAACAGAAAATTATGTGTATCTAACCTGTGACTCTATTCATCTTTCCAATTGTTTAGAAACAGGGTCCCCACACTGAAGCTGTAGTTATATTTAGGATTGTCACTTTCCAAGTCATATAATTTTTTGGTAATTTAAAAAGTATAATGATCCAAAACTGAACAACTGGCATCAAAAGTACTTCTTTCTTCATCAGCATCATATTAGTCTTAGACGTAGAACTCTTCCTAAAACGCTGCTGTTTAAATTTCATATATTTTCCAAAACAAGCTTGCCTCTTACGGCTGTAAGATTGTCTCTTCTCACAATTCTCAGTGCTGATCTAGAATATTTTTTATACTTAGAAATTAAAAAAGTTGAAAGAAACTTGTGCATTGTACCCATCACAAACAAAATATTTTGGAGCGTTCAGGGAAGGTTTTGTTTTTCCTTTTGGGATTGCTCTGCTTTGCATAACTATCAATGCGCAAAGAATTATCCAGCATTATTGCAGTATTTGCAATTCTATCCGGAGTCAAACTTCAGAAATACATTGAAAGAGCGTGTTCCTGTGAGAAATCTAGCTCAAGTTTTAGATGAAACTTGGATAGGATTCAAATTAACTTTGAAGCTTTCCCTGAACTGAACCTCCAAAAATCTTTTGCTTTCATACTGGTGGGTTTCAACCTTTCTTAGTTTGCTAAAATCCCTACACAAATTTAAACCTGCTTGGAAATGAGATTCTCTTTTCGTAGGTTTCTGTCACAGATTCTTCAGGAATTTGGGATAGACTTCCCACATGAGAGCCACAACGATAAACCAACAGCTATAGCTTTGGATCATGAGATATAGGCAATGGGGTCTTCTAGCAGCTGACCACCTCAGAAGGCTGAAAATAGGATGAAAAAGCAGTGGGAATTTGGGTGGGAGGAATACTGGAAAGAAACCTTTTCACAAAGAATGTAATAGAATTACTATTCTCTGTACTTTATCCTATATTATACTTCCACTGTATAATATAGCCAAAGATGTGGGGTGTGAGGTCTCTCACTTACTACCTCCTTATTCTCAGCATCTATTTTGTGGTAGTTTTGTAACCATTCAGGATCCCGGTCAGCGATCACTCGCCGTTAAACGGTGTAAAGCAAAGCATGAAACCACCAGTTGACTCGTGACCATGCCCTTAAAAACGCCAATTGATCAATAGTGATACGCGTGGCCAACTTTTGTTCTTTGGTCTGAGACAAGTTTAGGGTGATCTGTGGAAACTTGCGGTAAAAATAACACCCTTCTGTGCTTTGGGAAGACTGTCTGCCTTGCTTTTAAGTAAGCACACACAGCAGGCTAAAACAAGACCACAGCTGTCAGCACGAGCTCTGCAGATTGGTGAGAGATCATATTCTACTCCTGTTACTTATTTGCAGAGCCTTTTACGTGTAAATCAGTGGTCGGCACGGTGTACGTTAATCTCTGAGCTAAAAGAAATAAGCAAGGAGATGATAGCTTCCCCTATACTGCATTACAAGGGAAAGATACTTCTATCGGAGGTTGAGATGTGTGTTACTGACTCGAGAAGTGTCTTTTGGATCCGTTCCAGGCTTTCAGACAAATACGCATTTTGTCAGCCTTAAAAATACGCATTCTGCCGATGACAGACTAGTCTATCACTTTAAATAATATGTGTAAGTACTTTTAACAACAAATTATTATTTAACCACCAGGGCTGCTCCATTCTATAGCTGGTTATAAATATATTTATTAATAATAGTGCACTTACCTGGCAGATTCATACAGTTCTTGCTCAGCCATTCTTGAGCTTCATGTAAATACAATTTAGGGCATAGAATATGCTTATTAAAACTGCATCCTTAAAGTACTTATGAAAATGAGTAGCTACACATTTGCTAAAGCCATTTTTTCAGTAAAGCTTGGCAAATTTTCCTCCCCTTCATTATATCAAATGCAATTATACCCTATTATGGACTAATATCTTGTTAAATTAGACGTATTAAATCAGGGTACCACACACCAAAGAATTATGAACTACTACAACGAAGAAGAGGTAGCATTAAAAGGTTTTAGAAATGCCCTACCCTTTCACCTTCGATGACCAGGGTTCAATTTCTTGCTTTGATCACAAGTGAAAACAAGTCTGGTGGTCGGAGATGAGTCTGTCAGAAAATCCACATCACCCCTGGCAATTTCTGCCTAAGGAAGACCTAGAGCTTGAGCAGCAGGTAGCACAGACATTGAAGACACGTTGGGTGAGGAAGCTAAGATTAATTTAATCTATGTTAAGCTTCACCAAGAAAAAAAAAAAAGAAAAAAGACAAGGGGGGTTGATTACAAAGTGTAAAAGCTCTTAATTTTCTTTAGGTCTTCTTTATAATTGATCTGATAATTTCCCATCAACTCTAGAATTTCTGGTACATAAGAGAAGGTATGTAAAAACTGAGAAGGAAACAACAAACTTTGATATGTGTGGGTTGGTTAAAAATTAGTCTTCGCTGTGTTCAAATTGCCACTGCGACTGATTTAAGAGCTTAACTTTTCTAGGAGTTTAGCTGTTCCTCCCCCCCCCAAAATAATTCATTACTGATTGTTATTCTGCCTTTGCAATTAATCAGCTTTGTAAAGTGCTTCGTTTGGTGCGTTCGTATTGTTTAAATAAATCTGGAAACACTAACCTTGTCACGTTCAGGGGTCGAGTGTGAGAATGAATCTTTAGAGTACAGAGGGTAAAATACTTCAAGGCGTATCCACAAGAGATTTCATATGGACAATCGGAATTTATTTTCCAAGTGGACGGTGTACCCAGTGTAAGTGAGCACTGTGGCATGTTTTAAGGTCTCCTTAACCTGTCTGTGCAAATTGCATAAATCACCGCAATAAAGTCTCTCTATTCAACATGCTGGAGCTGAAGAGCACTGACCAGCTTTTGACCTCCTATTCTGGGCCCCAACTGACCCTAACTGAGAAGTTCAGGCGGTCAATAGCAGGTCACCGGGGGCATCTGCAGTCTTGCTTAATTCCAGTTTGATTGCAAGGTTAAATATAAGCTGCACAGGTACCCTTTTCTGCCTTCTTTAAGTCTTCCTGACCACCACAGCACATGTGGCTCTTATGAAGCCACCACCGAGACGGGGGAGCGTGCAGGGAAGCAGAAGAGGAAAAAAATAAAAACCGAGGTCTCTTTCTCGCTGGCCATCTCCAGTTTGGCGTAGACCAAGTTGGTCGTTTATCAGTATAATGGATCTACAGACAGCCCTAAACAATTGTCAAACATTCTTTTAAAAGCCATTAGTTTTTCAACTAATATATATCTGTTTTGTGCATTTGTTGAACCCTTCACTTGTCACTGAAAAGGGCCTGTTAAACTAAACAGAGGCCTGATCAGTTTTCAGTGAGCTCTGAGCCTCAGAGTTCACCTGGGTCACCTACAAGATTTATGAGACCCCGGTACCGGCATCCGACTGGAACCGCGAGTCCGGCGGCGAGCCGAGCCTCCCCCCGCACGCCGAGTCCTGCAAGGCTGCCCCGCCGTTCCCAGCGGCTGCCGGAGAGGCAGCAAAATTGATGACCTGTGCAGATACCAAAGTGGACATCAATAAAAGGAGATGGATGTGAACCATCAGAGTGACATGCCTCGCTGCTGGGGTGGCTGGGGAGAGGGGGGAACAGGTTAAAAAAACACAGGAAAGTTATTTATATAAGCTTCAAGGACAAGGAGTTTGTCACTACTTGCTTGAGAATTTAATCTTAACGTGTTCTTTCTTCTGGTTTCCATCATTCTCCGGCTGACAAAACGACTGTCGAGGCATTGCAACCACGAGATAGCTCTGTCGTGGTCTCAAGTGCCGGAAATTGTGTTTGTAATGCAAATGTTAACACAGTCACAATCATAGAAAATCGCCAAAAATGCAAAGTGGCCTTCAACCAATATCAACTAACGTTCTCAGCTTCATGGAGCAGGAGTTGAGGTCCTCTTGTTTCATGAGGGCCTTGGAAACTTCAGACAAATTATTCTATTGTGTTTGTAGATACATGACTGTTTTTATGCAGATAACCAAGCGCGTGTCAGTGGGAACTGCATTCCTAAAATTCACCTGTGGGAGGGATGTTCCTGCAGCAGGACACTGGGGCCAGACACTACTTCACCCAAAGCAACCTTTAAACACAGGCAGATTGGGAACAACATTGATTTCTGCAATAACCATCTCTTCGGTTTTAAAACACGCTGAAGTAACCAACAAGGAAACGGTTCTCAAAATTTCTTTCCATTTTATGCTCAAAGTGTTTACTTGCCCTCTGGGACATTTTCTGCATTCTTATGTATTATGTAAATGAGATCTAAATCTAAAATGTGATTTGTGTACTTGGAAGCATTATGTATTCATCCACATAAGAAGCAATGGCAGATGTTTACAAAGGACTGCTCTGCTCTCCACACACAGCGTCCAACAACCGTCCTTCCCCCAGAATGGTGTTCTAGGGTGCAGCAGCTGAGACATACAAAGGGATGAAAGCAAAAAGCCTATCCTTAAGAAGGCGTATTTTTAAGCAGAGTTGACGTTAAGTATGACCTAACATCTGAAGAGATTGCAAACTGTTTATTTAAACCGAATTTCCATTTATGACAAAAAAATTCCTGCACACCCACATGTTTCAGCTTCCTATCAGTGATACAAAAACAATTTAAAAGCTCAGTAACGTAAATGTGTGTTTCTATTTATGACGTACCATTGGTGGATGACATTACACCGTGGTTAATAGTTGACTGATTTTTTTCCTGCAGTCGGAAGAAAATGGAATCTAATAGTTACAAGAGATCTTCTGAAGGTGACGCCATCACTTACATCAGAAGCAGAAGCAGTCCCAGGAGAAGGCACATGTTGTGTGAGGACTCCTTCCCCTTAGGTCACTCTGCAGTGTACCAGCACTTTATGACCACGTGTTTGCGCTCTGTCCTTACACATTTTGTCTCATGACTGAAATGCATAGATTTTCTAGCAGCGGGGACAAAGTTTGAGGAAAGGCTTGAACTTTCTTGGGTTCAAAGAAACAACAAAAAATTGAGTAGTCTCCTCATATCACTGAAGATGCAAAAAACTTTTTGAGCGATTTCTAAAGGACCTCATATTAGAAAAATGCGAAAACATTTTTGAAGTCGATGCAGATGATAATAAACCACTACTTTTTTTCAGGTTGTCTACACCACTGACCAGCCACGGCTGGATTCATTTTCAACAGAGTCACTCTTGAGAACACATTGTCTCAAATTCTACTTCTTGAGGGGAAAATGTTTTATTTCCAGTAGACCCATTGATTTAAAATTTTACTGGGTTTGTTTGCCAAATGGGCACACTTAAGTTTGTCTGGAGCGTTGTAATACAGGGAACAACATCTTTGGCAAACTGATGCGTAGATGGCAACTTTGTAATTTGGTGGTTCTTCATGTCCTGGACTGCTCCTACAAATACCTGCGTGACGTTAGAGAGCACGTTATGGTTTTGGAAACGTTAGTTGTATTCCTCTCGGTGAAGTACCAATACCATGAACAATTCGAATGTCCTGGTGGGCTTAGTAACTGCTGCAGGAATCCCAGACTTTGTTTAAGGTCCAGCCAGAGTTTATAAACTCTGCAGGACCTCACCGACAGTTTACAAGTTCCACAAGATCTCACATGGATTTGACAAACCCTCGGGAGCCGGGGAGGTTTTATAGCCTCCATAGGAGCTCCTGCCGTTTTATAAACCTTGCAGGAGAACTTGTGCGGGTGTATAAATGTATTCAGTAGTCCGTCAGGATTTTATAAAATCATCAGGAGCTTTTATTCTTGGTCACGTCTATCCCCTCACCTCAGGATTTGCAGCCTGAACATACAAAACAAACCATCTCTACCCTGACACTTAACACTTCGTAAGATCACCAAAGACTCCTTTTCATCACACAGTTGTTAGACACCTTCGCCCAGCTATTTCTGCTGTGGAAGATCCTAAAGCCCCAGTGTTTCCATTGTTTTTGAGTGACTCAGATTGCAGTGAAACAGCAGTGCAGAGTGATATAAGTGCACATAGTGGAAAATTTAATGTCACGAACAAGAGCAACTTACTGCAAAATTCAGAACCAAACTAAAATGCCAGTTTTCATGGACAAAAGTTAAAACAAACCTGTAAGGAAACAAAGATCGGGTCATTTCATTGTACAACATTCACATAAAAGGATTATAAATCCTCTACGACATGAAAAATTTTTTATTTGAACATCATCTGTTTAATTTTAAATTTCCATTTGTTTTAATTTCCTTACCCAATGAAAGACACAGACCTCGTGAGAAATTGCAGACATTTGCCTGCATAATTTAGGAATATGTAACTGTAAAAGTAAAGTTCACAGTAGAAACCTATTAAAATGTTCATTGAGGAAAAACTCTGCAATAATCACCTTGTGGAGGTTGAATTGTGCTTTCTAGTTTGCACTACTTTTAAGAAGGAATGCCTGTTGCCAAGCACAGTAGTGAAACTTTGGCATTTATGATTAAAAAATGTTTGCTCAAATACTACCTTTTTTCAAACAGAAGATGCACGCCAAGACTGTAGACAGACCCAGTCCTAGATTCATTACTTGGAAGACTCTCGTTATTTTCAGGTTGAGATTCGTTGGGGTAGAGGTCAAGACTAAGCCCAGCATTTCCTTATTTTCATTAAAAGTAATGCTCCTTCTCATTGTTCATCAGCTGCTGCTACGTCATGTTATGGCAAATATGCTAGAAATGGGAACAACCACAACTGATTTTTTGGCTAAGTTTAATACCAAGAGCGAAGTAAGTTTCCAGATGCATATAAACTCTCATCTGGAGACAGACAATTTATGAAATGTAACTGGTGAACACACACACGGTACACACACACATTCCCCTGATGAGATTAGGAATTAACATCTCCAGAGGAGGCATATGATGCCTGTTAATGTGATATCACACCCCACATATATATTTTTAATGTATGTGAAAATATTGCCTGGGGATTTTTTTCCTTTCTCTGTAAGCTTCTCATATTGTACCCAACAAAGATTGCACTGCCATGAGGTTTTTGTTATAATTCTAAATAGTCAGATTTAACATGCAGATATCGTTATATTTTGGGGGCGTGGAGGTATTGGGGTAGAAGCAACATTAACTTGTTCATCATCACTACTTCTTTGTAATCTGGGTACCTTACTCTTAGTGACTCGGTAGCTGTCATTAAGCACAGAGTGAGCAAACTGGAAAAAAACATTTGGGAATTCAATTTTTGTTGTTACTCCTGCTTGTCTGTTACTGTGTGTGGCCCTATCAGCCCATGAGTTAAGCTAGAGATGACAGGTATAGTTCAAATCCACAAAAGCCCTATTTTTGCCTCTGTGGATTGGATATTTTTTGCCCAGTTTTGGTCATAGTGATGCATGATATCTTGCCATCATTGTCTTCTGGGTTTTCATAGGCTGTGCTCTAACAATTACTGAAAAATAGAATTTTTAGGGTCAGTTTATGATGATCCAAACAGGCATGGGACTTCTGAGGATGACAGGTTATATGCATTTTAGACAAACCAGAAAAGTAAATGGTGGCTACACATTCTGTTTCTCAAATATATCTGCCTTTTTTGTAGGTACATCATTTTTGATCACTATAAATTCTGTCAAAGAGGAAATTTTGGCAGCTTCCGGCAAGAAACCAACAATGTAAATGCATTTGTGTTTTCTTCCTTTATATCCTCTGATGTACCACATTTCTTTTTCCTCATATTTTATTCCTTTCTGGGTATTGTGGCAGTGTTTGTGGATTGCTGTGTGGTGACTAAACATTTTTTATTTTCTTTTTGGTTTATTTTTTTTTAATTTAAATTCTAGTTCATATTTGGTGTTTTCTTTAAGAATACATGCACAAGTTCCACGATCAATATAAGATTTATACTCTAAATAAAAAGAAAGTTGGGTTTTGGTGGCTTTTTGTTGTCGTGATTGCAGAAAAAAGTTATGGAAACTTGAGCTCAAAAAAACTGTAATATACATACAATGTTTTAAATATCATGGGGTTTATGCTGTTTCTCATTATTTTCTGGGACTGAGTGCAAAAGCTTTGTGACTAGCGATATTGCTGTCTTGTCCATGTCTTGTCCTTTAGATTTTTGTCCTTAAGCTCTTCTGAGCAGGAATTGTAATGTTCTTTATACTTCTGTGCCTAGCACACTGGGATTGACAAGATTTGGGGCTCTATCAGCTGCCAACATATACAAGTGAAATAAAAAGAGCTGAAAACAAAACAAAGAGTCTCTTTAACATCTTTCATCCTTTGAGTGAGGGGATTTAGAAGAGAAGAAAAACATTAATTCCTCTGCTTTGTAGCTATTGCACTGGGATAGTGGATAGGCAAAGAATAAGGTCTCTTTCATTTAAATAACTATCTTTGTGCATGTCTATACTTCAGACCTCATTGCAGTATGCAGATATCCTAATATACTAGCACATGAGCAGTTGTCCTCCTGCAAAGAACAGCATTCCTGCTCCTTGCTAGCCAAACTAGCTGGAAAAATTAAAAAATAAAATAAAATCTTTTTAAAAAAAAAAAAACACACAACAACAAACTTGTAAATAATTCCAAAGGCTGCAGTGAGCTCTGCAGGCTGGATTCTAGTTCTTTCCAACCCTGCTAATACCATCTAATGTGCCCTGCGCATGGGCTGTGGCCACACGGTAGGGCAGCCCTCACTGCTTCCAAGGTATAGTAGAGTCTCCAGGAAGGAGATCCTTAAAGCTTCAGGTCTGGTTGAGGAAATAATTTTTCTAGTGCCGTAATTAGCTGCTTATCTCACTTTTCTTTTGGATGGGTAAGTCCACCGGTCACTTCTCATTCTTTTTTGCAATGAATACTGAAATACGGAGAGGGTACCTCCCAGCTAGACTGGTAAAGTCCGAATGTTGATGTTGGTCAGGTATCAATTGACCATCATCTAGAAGTACAGGCAGTACTAGGCAGTACAAACATGGTGATGATGATGAATCAACTGCAATTATCTTATTTCACCTGAAACCACCAGGCAGATTTCCTTTCTTGTACCTTTATCGTAAAGTAAATCCTTTTCAAGGGGCCAGTGACAACTCTAATGGATAATTTACAATCTACTGAGCTTCTGGATTAAATAACAGCGAGTCTGTAAACCAACAGGCTTCAGAGAAAACACTACTAATTTGTTTATTGCCCTCTCTCAGTTCCCCAATTACGATTGATCTCCGCTTAGCAGTCTAGTGCTGCTAATTGTTTGGAAAAGAATGAAATGACTTAATCTTTATAGGCATCTTCTAGCCTAGGGTTTGACTTCATAATTCACTCTGTCAATCTCGCTGAAGCAAAGATAAGTGGAGTGCATAGTTGCGTACTGTACTTTAACAAATACTTAATTTACAAACACTGAAGCCCAGACAGTCTCCGCTAAGTATCTGACAAAACGGTGCCACTGATGGCATCTGGCTTCGTGCCACTGATGGGCAGGCAGGAATAAGCCTCAGAGAGCACTTGTCTGTGCCGCCGTCCTGGCAAGGCTCAAGCTTGAGTCAGAATCTAATCAGCTCTTTATCTCCTTATTGCTTCTAGGGTGTCGATCGCTGCGAGTATTTAACACCGGGAGGAACCTCTGCAGATGCAATCACTTTGAAAGGTTTCATGAGCTGTTTGTTAATATTATTTTTAGCTGGAGACTGCTTAGCTACAAACACTTGCATTTTCAGAACACAAAGGCACTGGGACTTATGATGATAAGGACTTAAAGTCTTATTTTGGGCGGTTTCTGAAGTCTTCAGTATCGAGAATTCAGTATTTGAGGAGTTCTATTTTCCTGCTGTTGCTGGATCTCTTTTACGCCAATACTGCACAGTCTCTGGTGACCACACCAAAAATTGTCAGTGTACAAGGGGAGTATAACTCTCCAGTTTTGTGGGTGTGAAGTCACAAATTGTAGTGCCTGCTCCAGTTCAGGTTGGAGAGAGTTCATGTTGTTGACAACAGTTTTCATAAAAGTAGAATAGCTTGAGAATGACCCGCTTCCTGATGTTTTTGAACCTAGTGGTGAGAGCTTTCACTTGTGAGGTAGAAGATCTTGTTCTTCTTGATAGAAGTAAGAAGAGGAAAAGATTAGAAATTCATCTAAATGCTTTTTCTTTGGTGATATTACAAAAAAAAAAAAAAACGACAAAAGACAGTCTGCTGTTATTTGAGCCTTCCACATTTTCTTTCAGTCACCTTACGGTTGACTTGCCCACCTTGCAAGGTCCTTTTTTCAGCATCCGTTAGAAGCAGGATCTAAAACTCTCCCAATACACTGAATGGTACGATGTGCGTCCTTCTTGAGGCAGTAGGTGTATTAGTGAAATATTAAGCAAGATGGGGTTTTGCAGAACTCGTCCCTTCCAGCCCATAGCTGTATTTTAGAATAACCACCAGTAAATCCGTGTTTTATCCTATGCTGGGTTTGCCTTTATCTCAACAACATTATTTTTGCTTTCAAAACTTATTCTGCATGCTTTGACACCGTTGAGTTCTGACAAAGAATCTTACTCTGGTCGCTTTTTTCTTGTGTTTGCTGTTCTTCAGTCATACAGAGCTTCTGGCTCAGAACGTGGGGTAATTAAATGGCAGGATCGGTTTCTTCCAGAAGTATGTTTGCGTATGTTCTTTCAGGTTTCAACTCCCGTTTTCTGAGTCAACTTGATTATGTTGTGTGGTATAAGCTTAGGGGGCATCAGGAGAAATTATTGCACTTGTCAGAGAATCAGCAGTGGAGGATCAACAGTCAATAAGAGAGGATCATTAGAACTGATTCAGATGGGGCCTCTTGGGATAAAATAGTTGGTCAGAGCAGGAAAATCAGTTTGCTCAAGTATACTGATAACGAAGTGACAGAGCTTTCAACAGGCTGATTAGTAAGGGATACCTGACAAAGGGGACTGCAACTTCATAAAAAGGGGACTCTCCTATTGACCACTAAAAAAAGAAAGAGATCAAAAACAGAAACGACGGGAATAAAAGGGGAAGGTGATAGCAGTCATAAGACTTTTTTCTGACATGTTAATAAAAGTTCCAGAGCTTTTATCATTATATTATGGAAGAGAACAGAGTCAGAGGAGAATATCTACATGTTCTGGCTGCACCTTACTGTAAGCCCCAGTGCCCATTAATGTGCTGCTGGGGTAATGTGAAGGGTTGGTGCTGGTCCTGGGGTTGACTTCTGCTTTGCATGGGTTAGGATCTGGATGCAGCAATCGAGACAGAGAAACCACAGAAAAGCGGTACTGGAGTCCAACAGAAACAGTAAAAGCACAGGAGCTGATGGGGAGTCAGTTGAAGTGGACCGGCAGCTTGGTGCGTGTCCATCATAAAAAGCTTGGTTTGGCTTTTGTGACTATTTTCCAGTCACAAGAGGTGAACCCATAAAGTAGGTCAGCCGGCACAGAGGCAAGTGTACGGAGCTCCCAACAATTTGAGCTGGTGAAATGAATATACGTATCCAGAGCAAGAGTATAATCTTATGTCATGAGTATATTTGATCTAAAATAAATTGCAGTGAAACTTGCACTAAGGAGGAATTCCAGTAGGCAATATCCTCTCCTAAGACTGCTTCAAAGTATCCTCAAGATTTCTAGTACAATTATATCCAGACTTAGTAAAATGCCAACTCCACTTGGCAACTGACTTTTTTTTTATTCGTAGTCCCTGGAGTGGTAGCTTAAGACATCCCTCAGTATACTTCACCTGTCTGAAACACTTTCACATGTTCATAGGGCTAAATTAAACTGAAATTACTCTTTTTTTTTTTTACAAGCCACAGTACAGCTCTTAGATAATCCCTAAAATAATTCTGAATAAAAATACGCCATCAAACAAGCTTTCAGCATCTGCTCATTACACTGTCTAAAGATAGTATGCAATGTATTTCTAATTCTCTCAATTGTTTTCCTCAGATTTATTCTAATTCTATGCTAATAAGTACGAGTACTAAATTCATGATGCTTCTGTGGTACATAATACATTTAAAATCTCAAGTGAAAGGTTTAGATCGGGAAGTAAACTGGCTATCTGCAATGTAGTAATGGCTGAGAAAATCCTTGAAACGGCATTGGGATGTGAGAATGAATTTTCCCAAATTTATGCTTATAAATGTGAATTAGAAATAATATCATCTGAATAGAGATGAACCACTTAAAAGCGCCACACTCATGAAGGCTTCAGATTGGTTTCTAGGAGAAGGGGGAAACACAAAAGAGCAAATCATCTGCCCTCCAAAATCCACTTTTCTCTTATTTCGGTGTTATTCACTACCATTTACTGAGTAACAACAAAATAACCTTGATGCTGTTGACAGCCTGTCTTCCCTTCACCCAAAGCACAACGTAACGCCTCATTTGTGTCACGTCTGAAATTAGGTCTAAACCGGCGATTTGCGGGCCAAATTGGGTGCCTCCAGGTGGTTCCGGCTTCCTACCTGCGCGGTCACCGGGGGACGGTCCCTCTCCTTAAACTGGTCCTCAGCAGAGCCCTAGCCGGGCGCAGACATCATGTCATCTTCACCCTGAGATGCTCACCACCCTCTCGAGCTCTGCCCACGGGTACGTTGCTGCTGTTGTCAGAGGGACTGGCATCAGTGGGAGTCTAGAAGTAGCTTTTTGCATTTCTTTAGTTTTACGGCTCACACTGGACCCGCACACCTCCAGCCCCGTTTTCAATTTATTTAAATCTTTATTAATAAAACGCAGCCGTTATCGGCTACACGCTAATAAGCAAACAATACTGGAAAGGGGTTCTGACAAAATAATGTTGTTGAGTGCTATGTTTTCTTTCACACTGAGTTTACTGTGTTCGAGTTCTGAATTGTAAGAAACATGAAGCAGTGTTAACAGTGTTAGGTAACTGTCTCAGAGGTACGAAACAATGAAAAAGACAATGAATGTCTATTATTCCTACAGTATGAATTCTTCCTAAAGTAACTTAGATGCTTCCTTTTAACTTGGTAGTGCTTTTTGTTTCCTCTATTAAATAGTGCTTAAAAACCACAACTTCAGTCAATCAGTAAACAGGATCATTACTTCTAAGTGTTTCAGATTCCGAATCAAGGGTTTCATTTAATTTTCCAAGTGGAATAATGCATATAGATGAGGATGTCAAATTGCAAATAACCTGTATTAGAACAGCGTGTACAGTGCTTATGGTAAGTAATCAACATTATTGACTTAGCTTAGGGATTTAAAATGCTGAAAAACACTAACAGAATAAATTGATTGGAAGAATGGAGATGTGCATCGCTGTGTTAAAAATCTGAAGTGAGAGTAAAATGATGCAATAGTATTTTGTAATTTAGAAATATATATGCATAGATATACATATACATATATATGGATAACGCCAGTATTATTGATTTAAATTTCCATAGGGGCCAAAGGAAGCATACTGACTTTGATTTGAATGGTTATGCTGGGATTCATTATCAATATGTTAAAATACAAATTGTTGGCTGTATCATGCCCCTGCTGAACTTTTTCCATTAGTAGTTAATGACCATCAAGTCTTTCTTTTCATAGTTTTTAATGCCATTTATTTTTCCTTCCTTCTATAATCACCGTTGTCACGCCGGAAAACCTTTCCAGAGATACTGACAAAATTAAAATTATTCGTTTCTAAATCCAAAAACTGTAGACTTGTCAGTAGGAGCATTACCACGTAATTCTTAGCGATTTCTTGCATTTCGGCGTGAGCAGCCAAGGCTGCCGTAGGGAAGTGCCTCCCAGCGTTTTCACGAGGGACCGAGGTTTGAGGTGTTCATGTAACCCAGAAGTATACGTGGCCTCAGCTCGGAATTGGACTGTTATTCGTAAGAGTGCATCAGACTTGTGCCACAAGCAAGCTGAGCCGGAAAAGAAGCTGCTGCTTGTAAGGACTTCGTTTAATATTTTCAGCTGTAGGTGAATGTGATCCCTGGATTTGTTTGTTGTTTGTCATTCCTGGGACTCAGCGTATCAGACACAAAGCACGCCAAAGCCCGGTGGTGATATTCTTGCCCGCATTAAAAAATCTCTTTAATGCCGCGGGTTGCCTTGTTGATTTCATGGAGACTGTCTGCTGCGCAAAATGTTAATTGCAAGTATACCATGATCTCGCCCTGACTGCAGACAGGCTGACCGCGCAGGAGCTCCGGTTCACGGGCGTTTTGGCTGTGGAGTCACCTTGGGTTGATTCCTTGTCAGATCTCATAAACGCCACATCCGTCCTCCCCAGCAGCCGGGTGACACCACCTGGAGGGAAACCCGGGCTCCCGCTGCCGCCACGGACGAACCTCCCCGTCTGCCGGGGCCACGTCTGGGCTAGCGTAACAGCAGGCAACACTTACGTTCCTTTATGGTCTCCTTTAAATTTTTTATTTTTTTTTTTTGGTGGGGGGTGGTTAGAAACAAGTTATTAAACTCCGCAATCCTGGTCTGACACGGTGGCGTGCCGAGCCAGGATCGCTGCTGCCCTTCTGAACCGGCGTGCTGCGCTTCGCCCCCAGCATCACGAGGTTGGTCATGGATGAAGTATTGTCTGTCTACCTGTAAATAGGTATAATTTGGAAAGCAGCAGGGGTTGCCGTGGGGTGGAAAGTGCTGTATAACGGCCCAGACCTGCAATTGTTCCTTGAAGCTACGCCAGTGGTAAGCAGTAATGGGTCAATGCCTCCCCTCTGGTTTTAAAAGCATTAGTGGAAATTTTGCTTGAGCAGAAACTGTGCCATTAGGCCTTTGAGTCAGATGCTTTCTATACACCTTTTCTATCATGCAATGCCTGTGTCGTAATAATGATGTTATATCATTGCTGTTCATCTACGTTAAGCTACTTTATAAACCGCCCTAGTGAAGTGAATAATCTGGTTCCTCTACTGTGCATGGCAGACATCATTTGTAGTCTAAGTTCACCCAAACATTTACATCTATATGTGTGCCTGATTGTGTGCGTGTGTGGAAATATACATATTAATTACAAATCCCCCCATGTTAGCCTTGCAAATGAAACCCTGTTCAGCTCGGCGCGTGGAAGCTGCGATGCGTGAAATGCCAGACGTCTTGCTGCCCGTGCAACTTAATTTGGACTTCTAGGGTGTCCAGTGTGTCTGCTTGCTGACGGAGGGGGAACTCTTTGCAAAGCGTGCGTGTTGCGGTTTGAGAAACCCACGACGATTTCATTGTCGTTTAGACAATTATTCTCTCACCCAGTGACCCCTCCCCACCCGGGAAGGGGAGTCGGGGAAAACAAGGAAACGCAAGGGTCGAAATATAAACAGATTTAATAGAATAAGACTAAATAGCTAACATTTGGCAGGGGGTTTGGACTAGATGCTCTCCAGAGGACCCTTCCAACCCCTATCGTTCTGTGATTCTGTGATTGATAACTCTAAAGAACTGATATTGATCATGATACCAACGTAAAACACACAAGGACTATGCCCAGCCCATCCCACCAGCAGGAGCCGTGCGCTCCCTGCAGACACAGCCAACGTGGGACCCTGCGAGCGCTGTGGCTGCGGGAGGAAGGGAAGGGCTCAGGGCTCCGGCGCCGGGGCGAGGAGTGCTCAGGATGGCAGCCAGCATGGGAGAGGGAGAGAGAGAGAGAGAACTCCTCTGCAAAATTTCTAATTTATATTGAATGTGACGTTCACGGTATGAAATAACCCTGTTGGCAACTTGGGTCAAGTGCCCGGGTCTCGCTCCTCCTCATCCCTGCACCTGAGGAGCTCGAAAACACTGAGACCTTCAAACCTGCAAACCAGAGCTGTCTATAAAGTAAATACTTCCACAAATTCAGACACTAGAGTCTTCTAAAAATGCAGCTTTCCCAGGCACTAGAAAAGACCTTAGTGAAAAGTAAAATTAGTGAAAGAGAAATTAGTCCTGTGTCACTCAAACCAAGACAGTGCCCAAATAATTCAATTTTTTTTTTTCAGCTGCTAGGCACAATGGAGTATGAAGTTTTATAGGGAGTGGAAAGCAACATGTTTCTTAACTTAGTGCTTCCACCTGAGCATTACTTTTAGTTTGTTTTTTTTAAATCACATTGTCACGTAAGTATCTTCTTCAAGAGAAAAATCAAGAAAAATTGTATTATTATAGCTGTAAAAAAATAAAATACACCCAAAAACCCAATCCCTACCCCCAGTTACAGAACTTCTCTTCACAATGGCAAAAACCTTCCTTTCTTTTATGCATCAAGAAGTGCTTTTGGGCTGCGTTACTCGTACCTCGCCTCGTCCCCGCGGGGTCCCATGCCCTCCTGCAGGTGACCTGGCATCTCCCAGCTGTGCCGCCGGCAGCTGCCGCCGCGCCGCCCTCCACCCGGCTCCCCTTCGGCGGCATTGGCAGCCAGCTGCGATTTCCCGGGGAGCACGAGCGAGCGAGAGGAAATGGCAATTATCAGCTATTCATATGGCAGCAGAACCTGAATGGGATTTCATGGGAGGCATAAAAGAGCACTTCTCCCGCCCAGGAGCCTCTGCCGGCTCAAGCCGTGGAGGTTTGAGAGCTACGAGAATCTTTTGTAGTGGAAAGCTGGAGCTCCAGCTTCCCCTGTAGCGCTGGGTTTGTTTATCACCATTCATAACGTTAAATTCCATCGATTCAGCTGGCCACCCTCTACTTTTGGGCTTTGGTGCTCCCGCACTGCAGCTAATTTTGCCCTTGGCGTTAAGTTCCATCAATTCAGCTGGCTACCCTCTACTTTTGGGGTTCGGTAGCTAACTTTGCCCTTGGTGACAAGCCGGGTTTATTCCGGGGTGTAGAAATGGTCCAGAAAAGGCTAATGCTTCTTTCCTTTCTGACTGCTTGCTATTGCGTTCCACCCCTTTCAGCTCCGAGTACTCATTCAGCTCCTAACTAGGATTGCACAATTTAATTCTTCTCCTCTGGGCTATACAGATGACATGCTTCATATAACAGCAGCTTTGAGCGTATACGTCCTTGTAATATATTTGTAACTGGTGCTTCTGATGATCTGAGTACCAGCGCTTCTGATGTTTCGAGCCACATTTGGGTGTTCACCAGGGATCATTTCCCCAGCATGCTGGAAGAGCACTCCGCGAACCTCCTGCTGTGTTTCCCCAGTTGAGACCAACGTTACTGCTGTTACAGACGAGCTATGCTTCTGTTAGCAATAACGACCCAGTACATTATGGTGGATTTTGCTTTTCCTCCAAGTTCCGTTCGGAGGCTGTCGTCTGGCTAATGGTACCCTCAGTTGGGTTTTCTGGCTGGTTTGCTGCTCTCCTCCCTGTGGTTTGCACATCCTCCTTATCAGGGAAGATTACACCCCATTTTATTGCGCCAGGTCGGGGTTAATTGAGAAGGGAATTTGCATCTTAACGGGTTTTTAACATGGAAAATTTGACTTTGCGTAGATGTATAAAAGATTGCTGTTGGGACACCACCCTGTTATGGGATGAATCTGCTGCATCCAAGCACTTTCCCACGCACAGCTTTTCCCAAGCACTTTCCCACTTTCCACATGCTCAACGGCATGATGGGAAAGGCTAAGGGGGTAAAGCCTTCAAATTTCACTGAATAGGGTATAACTTCATAGAACTTTACAATTCTCATTCAGAGGGTGTTTATTTTTGCTTATTGGTCATTGTTACCAAGGTTGTAATGTTTATTTTTGCTGTTCACCATTAGATGAACTTTATACATTATTTAAATTCACACATAAAGAGCCTACGCACATATGATTTCACATCCTCTCACTTCAATACTAAAGCAGTTAGGAGATTTGAGTGCCTCCATTTATTCATTTTTCTCAAGAGATTTACTCAGACTTAGATATCCAGTATTTTAAAAGATTGCAATAAATGATGCTGATGTGAGGCCTACTGTATTCCTCTATTAAAAAAAACAAACCTAAGTTTTTCTTGCTTCCACCATAAGATACTTACAATCTTTAAATATTTTGCAAATAAAAGTACCAGCACGTTGTCATTTATGGCCAATATTGCAGACAGCTAATGAAACCTGTGTCCGTAATATTGTTTTTTCCAACAAAATTTGAAATTTGCAAGAGACCAAACAAATGACTTGCAAATTTGAAGCAAGGAGCAGTAGCGTGATACAGACCAGGCCCTCTAGCGTGGAGCTGGTCCCTTGCCTTCACAGAACTAGTCGCAGAGGACATGTCCAATTTGGACTCAGCCTTGGAGGGAGGCTGGAATTAGGGTGGAAAAATCACGCTCCACAGCTCCCCAAGTGAGGAGTTCACAGTTCACATCACTTCTCATGGCTGGCACACCAAAACACGCGATTGTGGTGTTGAATGTGCTGTACCCTGGCGTGATTTTCTTTGAGTTAGGTGATTCTTGCGCCGCTTGCCAAATGAGAGCATTTGCCAACACCTGCAAAGCAATAGTTCATCCTTGGCGTTAATTTACCAACAACCTCTGGGCGAGGTAGCATGGGTGGCTTCGGCTTACAGAAAAGTCTTCAGGATTAGGAACTTCCAAAACACAGCAAACTCTTGAAAATGTTGTAAAGAAAAAAGTATTCCAAGTATAACTAAACGACTTTACAGGAAGACATGCAAAGGGTCTGATTTAGTAACAGCCTGCACCATAAAATATTAGTCGAGTGCTGCCATAGCCATTAATACTCTTTTAACACAAAGCAATTTCACAGCCTCATTTACTAACTGGAATCTCCCAAGTCTAGTTGGTAATTGTGCTTTTTATTCATCTCGGTAAATTCCATTTAGTGCTTTTTAGCAGTTTCTTAGCATAAATGCATTGAATGTTGTTAAATTGGATTAATAGCTTTTATATGTGATGTATGTTATATATACATTTAACTGAAGGTGTTTCAACTCATGACAGTCTTTTTTATAATGCACACTTTTCTTTTTTATTTTTTATTGATTTTTCCCCTCCCACTGGTAATATTTTTGTAATAGATATTTATGATATACGGTTTATAAATAAGGGCTTGTAGGGGTCAAAGGGTTCCAGTCGTCTTTAGCTCACTTTACATTGTTTAGACCTAAGGCAAGCTTAGGGATAAAATCTTTTCAGGTAGGTTAGAACCTAGATAAATAATTAGAACAGTTGTACAGTTATGCATTTTTTAAATTTAAATCTGTCTAATTTTCCTTAAAACAGATGCAAAATTGGAGTATTACACACTGGCCCCGTATTTTAAAACGCTCCTTTGGAGCACATTTTCAGAATTATAACCAGATGTTTACTAAAGTCTCTCTTGAGTTTCTCCATGATGTTTCCTGTAATTTTTTAAGTAAAATCTTCATAAAGACTGAAATTGTTAAGTTAGGTATATAGTGCTCAAGTGCTTTCAAATGCTACGACATTCAGCAGCCGGGGTACGTCAGTCAGACTGGTGCGTGTCTGTACGAGAGGACTTTTTAGCCTGCAATTTAGTGACTAGTCAGTCAGTACTTCAAAATAGCTGACTGATTAACTGACGTCATCAAGCACCATCCTCATTTATCTTTTGTGTCGTGTTCCCTGCTTTCCTACTGATAAAAGACATGAGAGGGGCAGAAGTACAGAATCACATAATTGTGCCTCTCTAAGTCCTTTACGGACCAGCATGAGAACGCCAGCACAGCAGCAGGTCTCGGCACTGGTAAGTAGGGGCTGAATAAACAACCCGAGCTACGTAGATGGCGAAGATGAAGGAAGAGAGGCTCCCATTGCAGGTGTCCTATGAGAAGGAGGAGGAATACAATAGCTCCTATTTGCCTCAGTGCACGCCAGTCCCAACGGTGCATACCTCTTCATGCATGCGTGATGCCAGCCTAGGCCATGCCCTTGACAGCACCTCCTGAGCTCCTGCCCTCAGGAAAACATGCTATTGGTGAAGGAAACTCAATGAAGCTGTGAGCAGAGGAAAGAGTAATCCTGAAGCGAAAAAGCTGAGAGCCTGAATGGAGAGGTTCAACTGTGAATGCAGACATTCAACTGCTCAGGTGGCCAAGAAGGCCAACAGCATCCTGGCTTGTATCAGCAATAGTGTGGCCAGCAGGACTAGGGGAGTGATCATCCCCCTGTACTGGGCACTGGTGAGGCCCCACCTCGAGTGCTGTGTCCAGTTTTGGGCACCTCAGTACAGGAGGGACACCGAGGTGCTGGAGCGTGTCCAGAGAAGGTCAATGGACCTGGTGAGGGGTCTGGAGCACAAGTCTTGTGAGGAGCGGCTGAGGGAGCTGGGGGTGTTCAGCCTGGAGAAAAGGAGGCCGAGGGGAGACCTTCTCGCTCTCTACAACCCCCTGAAAGGAGGGGGTAGCCAGGGGGGGTCGGTCTCTTCTCCCAAGGAATAGGTGATGGGACAAGAGGAAACGGCCTCAAGTTGCCCCAGGGGAGGGTTAGGATGGATATTAGGAAAAATTTCTTCACTGAAAGGGTTGTCAAGCACTGGAACAGGCTGCCTAGGGAAGCGGTGGAGTCATCATCCCTGGAGGGATTTAAAAGATGTGTAGACGTGGTGATGAGGGACATGGGTTAGTGGTGGATTCGGCAGTGCTAGGTTAATGGTTGGACTCGATGATCTTAAAGCTCTTTTCCAACCAAAATTATTCTATGATTCTATGAATCAAGGGTGAAGACTGATGCTGAGAAATACAAGACAGAGTCCCAGTAAAAATATCCATATACGTACAAATATATATATTTATAAACACTTGCTGGCATATTTTGAAACACAGTGGAAGACAAGTAGCAAATACAAAAGTGTTTTGTGGATCCCACTGGCATCTGTTTGGGCTGATCTGTATCCTGTGTTCTGGCTTCCCCACTTGCAAAGAAAGCTCCTATCCTAACTCCATGGTATATTTAACACATACTCTGATGCTCTGAAATACCAACTCTTTCATAAGGAGCCGTAATTGTTAGAATATTATTTAGGTACATCTCATGCAGTTTTCTAGAAACTGTTATGGAAAGTGTAAGAGAATGTGGGAAAAACTCCTTAAAGTGCAAGGTGCTGTAATTTGTCATACCCCTTCATTTTTTGCAAAATGATTCTCCATGTCAGAGGATGTCGTGCAGCAAATATGTCTGTGCTCTCACATTTTTGCGAGTTTCCACCACCCACGGCAGTTAGGAAAATTCCGTTTATGATCTGAAAGCTGCTGGAAAACTGGAAACTGGTCCATGACGGGGCATAGGTTTCTAAGCGCGAGCTATTGCTAGGGATGGCACCTGTAACCCGCATATCCTCCTGCAATAAATAAGACTGGTTTTTTAAACAAAGTGATGTCACGAGATCATATGTCTTTTGTGTTGTGTAATGATCTGTGGCAAACAGTTGGGCATAGAAAAATATTCTGCTTGGGGGACATGAGGTGTGGTGGACGAAAAGTAACATGAAATAAGCTGTAATGGTCAGGGATGAACTCACCAAAGGCAGTAGGAGACAGGAAGACCCCGGGGCTGCCATTTTTCTTCATCAAGGAATTCTATACAGTCTGATTTCTTTCTTCAAACCAAGCTAACATTGTCCCAGTTCTAGTTTCGGTCTCAATATTGTTGTACAACAAAATGAGACTGTTCACTCTAAAAAATATCACCGGGTTTGTTCCCAAGGCGAATAGTCCCATTTCTGATGACTGCCATGCACTAGTAAAAGTTGAGTGATATTTGTAATCCTTTATTTTCTTTCATTCGGGGGATAGAAGCAATGATTCAATTTTAATCCTGCAGTTTTCCACTTCAGGAAACAGTTTCCATCTTTGTTTCAATTCAAAAAGTAGTCTTATTATTTGCATACAGAGCATATTTTATTATGATGTTTTTATCCCTGAAATCTGTAACATTTTATTACTGTACTAGGGACAGGTGTCGGTGATGTATTCCTTTCTTGCGTGCAACAATCCATTATAGGTGGTGTATTTCCTGCGTTAGGAATTATCATTGATAAAATACACAAAACTCACATGAATTGGCGTTGAAGACACGGCAAGCTTAATTTTTGAGTGAAAAATGTCAGCCTACATACTCTACATTGGGCTATTTTTTATTTTATTCAAATCTTGTGATTTTTTTATCGACATTGTAGCTAAGGAGGAATTGTAACGGCATGGTCGGACCCTGTCCGTCTGCAATTGATGCTTTCGAAATAGAACCACTCTAGGGTACCACGTGAGCCCTTCAGACTCCAGACCTTGCCAATCACAGGTCCAAATATGCAGGCTGACAGGCAGGGAGACCAAAGAATTGTTTGCTGGCTGCTCTGACAGATCTCATTCATGACTTTTGCTGTGGTTAAGGGAGGTTTCTTTTTTCTTTAATAACCACAGTGATTAATTTGGAATTCAAAGTATCGTTGGAATACAAAATCATGACCAACAGAAAACTTGAAGCATATTGTTTCTGTCAACTGAGATGGGTTTTCTTCCATACTACGCTTGACAGTAGTTTATATCTTTTGCCAGAATGCTGCCAAAAATCTTTGAAGACCTTTCCATTTTTCTTTGTTGGAAGAGTGTCTTAAGGGTTGGATGGGAGATAGCAATACTCCCATATGCCCCATAATCTTTAATTTAGGAAAATTCAAGTTCTGAGTCTATTTTTGCATTGCTTACTGTCTTGATCAAGCAATCCTAGCAGGTTCCAAAATATGATCATCCCAAAACATTAATCAGGATGACTCAAGTTTGGGTGGGTTTTTTTATTCCTATTCGTTTTTAGCTACATGGCTTCATGCTCACAGTGCTACAGGTAGCACAAGGGAGCTCAGTTAATTACATAAAAGTCGAAAGCTACAGAGTGGAGGAAATTAAGACAATTTTTGTTTCCTCTGCTGGGGAGGAAGAGAAGGAAATGTGTTTTTCTGGTTAATCAAATATTCTTCAATGTTTAACTTAAGGTAAAATAATGCTAATAGAAAGAGCCGACCATGCTGCCTTTTAAGAAGCAGACTCTTTTCTACTTCTCAAAAAATAAGTAATTAACTAAGACAGCTAGCCCCTCTGTTACTTCACAGAAGTATCCTGGGCTGCATCCCAGCAGCATGGGCAGGGGGGTGAGGGGGGGATTCTGCCCCTCTGCTCCGCTCTGTGAGACCCCCCTGCAGCGCTGCCTCCAGCGCTGGGGCACCAACAGCAGAAGGACACGGAGCTGTTGGAGCGGGGCCAGAGGAGGTCTACAAAGATGGTCAGAGGGCTGCAGCCCCTCTGCTGTGAGGACAGGCTGAAAGAACTGTCGTTGTTCATCCTGGAGAAGGCTCCGGGGAGACCTTCCAGCCCCTTCCAGTCCCTAAAGGGGCTCCAGGAAAGCTGGGGAGGGACTCTGGATCAGGGAGGGGAGCCATGGGACGAGGGGGAAGGGTTTTACACTGAAAGAGGGGAGATTTAGATGAGATGTGAGGCAGAAATTGTTTGCTGTGAGGGTGGTGAGCCCCTGGCCCAGGTTGCCCAGAGAAGCTGTGGCTGCCCCATCCCTGGAGGGGTTCAAGGCCAGGTTGGCCGGGGCTTGGAGCAACCTGGGCTGGTGGGAGGTGTCCCTGCCCAGGGCAGGGGGTGCCACTGGGTGGCCTTTAAGGTCCCTTCCAACCTTCCAACCCAAACCATTCTGTGATTCTATGACTAATAAAGAGAATGCCACCACCTGTGGTTGGTTGGGTTTTTTTATTAACACTTGCCGCCTTTTTAGTACAAGATTTTAAAGAAAGGATTGCCCTTCTCATGAATGAGAAACTTTCTCTTTCTGTCTGTTGTACTTATATTTGTGGAATACATGTTGCAGTCTGCCTTACATGGCAAAATGAACGTTAAATACTTACATGCAGACAAATCTTGCACCTTGCTTTGACAAAAAAATCATCCACGCAAATGCTGAAAACTCCTTTTCTGTGAGTCCCTGGGTCAAAAGCATTTTAGTCAAATGAATATTTGTGTAATGGGAATACAAAAGAGGCTGTGTGTCTGTGCATATTCACTGAAATAAGTATTCATCTTGCTCTCTAAGCAGCTCATATTGGTATAAAAATCAGAAAATTTTGTCTCTTTTACTTAATAGTTCCTTCATTTATTCCTGAAGGGTTTTGTCAGTAACCTGCTTTCACCTGTGACAGCCACAGGTAAATCTCAGATTAAAATTTCTGTTCCAATCTAAAATGGATCCTTTCTAATATTGCCCGGGGCTGCTTAGGTTATGAATTTTGTGGTGTGTTAGGATACTCTTCAGCGATAAGAAAAGAGCAGAGATTAGATATGTTCCAAGCTGTGTATATGTTCTCTCTTTCAAACGGCTGAGAGAAGCAGCCTTTAAAGGAATGTTTCAAATTTTTTTTCTTCCTGAATTGATATGTGGTGTATTTCTTTCTTACACAAGGTGACAGCATGTGTGAGATGTAAAGACTAGTTTGCTCAGGCAATTACCCCTTGTTGATAGCAGATTATTTCCTCTGGCAAACTTGAAAATAACTTGTTGGTGTGTAAGTTACTGCTGTTCTGGGGATGCAGTAATTTACTCTCCTGTCTCTTTTATGAGCACATTTATTTTAATCAGTAGAGTTTGGAATGGCTCTTTTTCATCTAACTCCATTTCTTTTGGAGTTATGCACCCTCTTATAATGTAACAAAGGAGAGTGCATTTGCACACACAGGAGAAAAGAGATTTGATGTATTGCAGAAGAGCATTCCTTATATAGGAAATCATATCCCATGCTCTTTTTCCGTGTAAAGAATGTAGCATTCATTTTCTACAGCAGTGGCCCAAATTATTTTTCTGAATAAGGCAATGTTTCACCTCAGTGAGTTACCAGACATTATCACTCACAGCTGAGAACAGTGTCTCAGAAAATAGTGATCACATACAATTGGGCTATGGGATTGTGACACAGAAAATCAAGGCTTGATATCTTTCGGGCTGTTTGCTTTTGGCTTTGCTTTTCTTTTTTTCTTTTCTTTTCTTTTCTTTTCTTTTCTTTTCTTTTCTTTTCTTTTCTTTTCTTTTCTTTTCTTTTCTTTTCTTTTCTTTTCTTTTCTTTTCTTTTCTTTTCTTTTCTTTTCTTTTCTTTTCTTTTCTTTTCTTTTCTTTTCTTTTCTTTTCTTTTCTTTTCTTTTCTTTTCTTTTCTTTTTTCTTTTTCCTTTCCTTTCCTTTCCTTTCCTTTCCTTTCCTTTCCTTTCCTTTCCTTTCCTTTCCTTTCCTTTCCTTTCCTTTCCTTTCCTTTCCTTTCCTTTCCTTTCCTTTCCTTTCCTTTCCTTTCCTTTCTTTAAAAGCTTTAAAATAAAATATGCATTTTGTGGCGTATCTAATGAATGGGATATTTTGCAGAAAAGATCACATAGCATAAATGAAAAGTTACCAGTCAAAAAAAAAAAATCCTTACTTTATATTTGAACGTGAAAACAGAAATTAAAGTGAAAATTAAAACCACCTGGCTGGAGAACTTTCTCAATGTAGAAATATTTAGAATCCGATTCTACTACCTAGACCTCAAGAACCATTTCACTGAGGTTTGTGGAGCTAATTCCATGGCCAGGTTCTATTTCAGCTGAGCATGGGAGACACCGGCCTAAATATGAAGTAAAAATGTACCTTGTAATAGCTTGCATAGCTTGTGCCAATACACAATTATAACATCATTGATAAAATATTAACACCAAAACTATCACAGTACCTAGTTAAATACATTAATAATTGAATACATTGCCAAACAAGCATGGTTTCAGCTCCTGCTTAAAAATTAAGGGCCTTCCTTGATGCATGTGAATAGCCCACATTAAAATTAATGGTGCTTCTGTGAACATTATAGCTTTTTAGAATAGGAAATAAGTGTTATCACACACCCTATGGGGCAACTGTTGCTAAATATTAACCTTTTTAGTAACCTCACTATGGCTGCGGACCCTTAACCTTTTTGCATGTATCCCACCTGACTTCTGCTTTGTTTGCTTAGCGCTGTCATCACTTCTGCTGATATCTCTTTTCATTCTGTTGAACAAAATTGGAAATTTTTCTGCACAGCATGCTTAGAAAACAAGTGCTAAAGCAAGCTTTGTGTCCATGTCCCTGTGCACCCTGGTGCCCTTAATCTGTTTGGTTTGCAGAAGTTACATTTATTTTCTTGTGATATGTGACGTTCTTCCGAGATCTATTATGGTGGATTCGTGATTCAATAGTCATATGCTGTGCGTTGGAGATACGATTAGTTCCCATAATTTGTCTTTTTCTCCCTAACGCTGCTGATGCATGTCCTCCATTACTGGTTTGTCCTGATTCTGAGGGGAAAAAATTTAGGTCTGTGAGTATTTCTATTTATATCCCTTCTTGCCAGTAAGAATACTAGCTCTTTCCCTGTCTCAAAATGACCTGTTGATATTTGTTCATTCCATGCAGTGTCAGTTGCTTAATTTAATTAAAGGGTTCTGCAATTTTTCCTAAGAATTCACATGCAAGCGTATCACAATGAGTTTCTGATGAAAACCTATAGCGGGAATTTTTTGAGATTCAAAAAAGTTGCATGCATTTTTTCCTAATCTTTCACTACATTTTAACATTATGGATTGTGCTGTAACAGCCAGGCAGAAGAGCCAAAATACCAGAAGACAAGGAGCCGTCATGATTGTGACTTAATCAAGCCTGGAAAATAACTGAAATACACCATGCAAAGATGTTATCATTTCTCAGCACATCTTTGGGAATTCAGAAATTTGAACAGACTATGAAAGGCCTACAAAGTCATCCAAAGTCACTTTGATATTAACGTAAGACCAGGTGAGTTTGAAATAGCAAAGAAAATCTTGCAGGAACTCATACCTTTGCTGTGCATTCATGTTGGAGGTGTACAAGGGAGGAGCAAGTGTTGGAGTAAAAAGCCAGTTCTCCCGGACATCGTTTCTGAAATATCAAAAGAAAAACTTTCAACGCACGTGATCCCTCTTTGAGTTGTATGTTCAATTGCACTCAACTCAGCTGCCGTGTAGACCTTCAAGACCAGAGGTGAGATCTCACCTCATGATCTTTGTGCCATCCCTGGCTTGTTCAAAGCCTCTGAGAAATACAGAACCCACAGACGCGAACTCCTGCTCATCAGAGCAGCTGTGGCTTACAGTGGAGATCACACAAGATGTTTGCAGCATGATGCTATGGAAGTATGACACAGCGAACAGCTGAATTTCACAGCTTTTCCAGCACCATGTCTACTTGAGGGGAGCGAAACTTCCACATAATCAGCTATCCAGAGTCTATCATTTGTCACACACTGAACAAAGCCCTTTTTCAGTGGTGGGGAACCAGTCGTCCTGAATACAAAAGGGCTTTTTCATGTCCTTCTGTGTATGAATAGGTTAGTATGTCTTTAAATTGTTTGTGAGCCCTCTAGCTGTGCATTCAGTGCTGTAGGCAAGAAACAGCCAGAATACGAGACTAACTAGGGCCTGAACATTTGTGAATAACCCATCAAAGACATTTATTTGAAGCCTACTCTGTTGATGTGGTTTTCTGGCGTTCGGTAAAGGCATAAAGGATGCAACATTTCTTTACTTATGCATATTGAGTAAGACAGACAATCACCTTGTCTTCTTTCAGTAAAAAAGTGAATAGATCTCCCTCACAGCAATTACAAACATTTTTTTTTTGTGTACAATAGTCCTACGAGTAACAGTGCAATGCAGGGTATGGTTACAGTTCACACAATATTTTAAATAGTATTTTTGCACCTCCTTGTGTGATACTTTCCTAAGGTTCTGTACCCTGGGGGACCCTGGTCACTGGGAAAAAAATAAGAGCAACAAAATCAAAAAACCTCTCTGTATGAGCATTTTACAAATCGGTGATGGATTTTACACTTCCCTGCTATGTGCCAGACAGGAGAGAATGGACCAGCATGAGAGTGTGCAAGCAAGTCAGCAAAACTGCAAATGGAGGATGAGTATGGCTCCGGCAAAGCAATGAGATGCCGGGCTGGGTGGCAGACTCGATGTAACCATGATATTTGAAAGGAGAAGACTCTTTCTCTTCCTTGGAAGCACTTACAACCTAGGGAGGAGAGACTCAAGTCCTCTTTCATTGTCCTCACCAGTCAAATATCCATGAACTGGATTGTTTCCAAGCAAAACCATATTTAGTTTGGTCTCCAACGTGGGAGGACCTACCACTGTGAACATCGCTACTGCTGGCATAGACCCCGCAATAACTGGAGCACAGGAGAATCTTCCATTTCATCTGCAAGGGAGCATTTAACCTCAAAATGTCAAGCACACTTCATTTATGTAAGCAGAAGACGAGTGTAGATTTCAGTATACTTAAAACAGCAACTTCTAGGTATCACCGAGAGGACAACATTAAAGTTTGTCCTCTTCACGTTTCCATTTACAGATTTTTGTCTTCTGTCAGTAGCCTATTTGTGCTTTGCAAACCTTCAGCAGACTCAGTGCCTGATCACTTTGAACGGCCTGAGCGCTTAAGATCTTTCCATGAGCAGGTCCTCAGAGGAAGCTAAATGCACTTGCTGAGCTCATGAAGACTCCAGAGAGATCAGTGCTTGTAGCTGGCAATTTGAGATGAAATGTTGCCCTGAGATACAGTGTAGAAAACCCCTTGGTTTTATCTTGAGAAGTCAGAAGTGTTCACAGACAGTAAGCCTCACCAATAATCGTAAAACATAGAATGGCATTGAAACACGGTCTCATTCGGAAAAAATAAACTGGAATCACTATCCGGGTCAAAACTATCCTTTGGATGAGCAAGAATATTTCAAGAAGGCTAAAGGAGGTAGGAAAATATCAGACTTGGAGGGAAACTGAACGATCTGTGGGAATATTTCTTTGCCACTTAGAAATTAGGTGTTCTGGAACCGCTGTACTTCAGACCCATCCAAAGTGAGTACTTCACCCTCCTCTTGCCTCCTGCCTGGGATCCGCCGTGCCGGTGACAACCAGCCGTTCTTGTCTCCAGGGATCTCTCAGCAAAGGGGAGCTGTGGCCAAAGTTAGCATCTATGCAGGATTTTAAGCGCTGTTAAGAATTTTCTTTTGAGGCTGTAAACAATCTTCTTATGGTGTCCCTCCATTCCTTACAAATAAAGTGTTTTAAAGGGATAAAGTTCCATGCATGAATAGTTAGGCTTTTTAGTGCCTACTATTATCTGTGGCTCAGGTTCTTTGAAGCCTCAATTGACTGTTTAATTATTACTCATAAAGCTTTCATAGATAAGTGTTTCCCAGTGTTTGAAGCTGATGCGGGAGAGCGATGGTGAACACCCACCCATAAGCATCACTGCCCATTGGATCGGGACGGTGCTAAACGTGAATTTGTTTCTCTGCTACTGATCTGCTGCGTGGTCCTCTTCAAGCCATTTTACTGTGGTCTTCTGTACGCCACACAAACCTCAACCAGAAAGTTGCAGCTGCAGCAATTATTTTGCCAGGTGTGGCTTTAGATGCTCCAACTTGGGGGGGTGCTACCACAAAACAAGTAAGTCTTGCGAGGTTTCTTGGTGTGTTTGATCTAATTATGACTAGAGAACAATAGGGTGCTTGTGAATGTTGTATCCATGCTTATGCACAGGTATAAAAGCACTTATGCAGCATGTATATTTTATACATGCACATTTATGTACATGTACAGATTCCTACCTCCGTGTTTATTTATGTAGCTATGTATGTACATGCAATTAGTGCCACTATATTGGACATTCAAGTAACCTTTGTGTCATACATAAGAACTTAAAGCAAATATTACGCTACTCTATGTAGTTCCCTTACCCTTTCAAAACAAGCCTCATGATGAAGGCAATACTTAGCTAACTAATTATGTTTTGTCCTTGTTGCCAGTTTTAACCTACAGCATTGTCTTAGGCAGTATACCAAGACCAGAAAGATAATGACAGATGCATTGTGACATTCCCAGTGCAAATCATGTTGCAGTCCTCCTAGTACTAATTTTGCCAGCCAAAGCAAAGGTAATGCTTCTAAATAATAGCTAAGCAAAACCATTACAGCGCATTACTAGCAGGTATGGAGGGCTCCTATGGCTCATTTATAACAATGCGAAGCCGCAGAGCTGTTATCTTTATCAGAACGATTTTCTCTGGTTTGTGATTTGTGACACCGGCAAACAAGCAATCCCGCGCGCAGCCTCGGCACCGGCAGCAGTTCGGGATCAATGTGGGTGTTAATGACATTGTGAGTAGATAAATACAGGGGCAGGAATCCAAATCCCACAACGGCCCTCTTGCAGTTAATGCCATCTCGGCAAATGGCATATTCTTGGAGCGAGTCCAGCAGCCGTGGTCACAAGATGAACTTTCCCTGACTTTGCGATGCATTAACATCCAGCGCGCCCAGGGATCCGCAGCCCTGGCTTATGAATCACTCAGGGGCCCCTGCGTGTATTTTCTGAATAAGTGTCAGTAAACCTGTTCTGCCCACGCTAAAGAGTACGATTGTTTAACACTTTGTCAGGCAGTTACCGTGGGTTGTATCAACACACGAGGATGTGTCTTTTATAATTTAGTTAGAATGGATTTTTGACCCATGAATCAATGAGCGGGTTGCAGACTGAGTAGTATTTGCTTCCTGAAAGGCTGTATGATATCAGCAAGGTCAGTTTACTGTCATCTTTTTTTTTAATTAGAAAAAAAATAAAAATACTTAAGGGGCATTTAACATATTTTGACAAGGTGACCCACAATTATCCATTAGTGCTGTATTTGTCTAAGCCCCTCTGCATTGATATGCAAGGACCATGTAATAGTTCATTGATGTCCCACTTGGGGGTGGGGAATAAGGCAAGTGGGACTTCTCCAAGGTCTTTCACAGCCAGAATGCATCCAGCTATTGCCGTATTGATTAAACATTTGGATAGTTAATCAACACAGCTAAGCCCTTTTAACCTGCTATGTGCTGTATACAAAAAGAAAAAGGAGCCATGAGGATGCAATTTTTATTTTCAAAACCTTAGTAGACAATAAGGACATAGAAGATCCTGTGAGCTAGACGTGGTCCCTGGTACAAATACCAAGCTGCAAGACAACCTTGAGGTGTTGTCTCAAGCCTGGGTTCTTCGCCCAGTATGAGAGCCAATAACATACAGAACAGAGGTATTTCCAAGTTTATTCCATTAATGCGCAGAAATGGCATGCTCATCCCAAGGAAACACACCTTAGTTTAAAAAATTTCCCTTTTTATACTCTGATTATTACATATTCTAACAATGAATACATATTCATTGTTATTCTCTTTGATGGTTGGTCAAGATTCTTCACTTCCTATGTAAATTAGTGCACAGACCCTGTCTTCTTCCATTCTTCTCTTTTGAGTAGGTGGTATCATTTGGGCGGGTGGTCAACAAGTCAGTGGTTGCAATCTCCTCCTGCAGAAATTCCCTTTTACCTACTTCTCCTCTAATCCTGGCACCTCCAGGTGGTTTTCTCAGTTTGCTGACCAGGCCCACAGTTCATCATTCTCTTGAACAGAAATACCCTGCTTATTAACAAAGCTACATTGTCTAGTAGTAAGTGCCTTAATTCAATCTTAAATTAATCACATCTGGTTACTGTTTCCCTATAATTAATGTTGGGGCTGTATAGAGGACTCTTAGCAGCAACGGTAAGTTCCCTTGGTTGCTTCAATTACACGTTACATTTTATTTTTCTAGTTAATATCAATTTTACTAAAACAGAGGTATTAGGTGGAGGCAGTAGTTTTATCTGGAGTGATGATAAACTGCACATTCACTGAAGAAGGCAATATTTTTGATTTTTTCCCACATTGTAGAGAAGCTAAAGCTAAATTCCCAGTTCTTCAGCTGCTGAGGGGTTTTTTCAGTTCTACCACACCTGTGAGACAAGGTATTTTGTGGGGCAGGTGGGGTGGGAGAGATCCACCTGTAATGCGTAGAACTCATGAAATTATATCAGAGTTCTTTTGTTATGTACATTAATTCTTGCAGGGATGCATGGGAGAGAAGCCCAAAACAAACACCAAATACGTGCAATGGTAGCTGGAGTCATTTCGCTGCTGTCTCTGCTTCCTTCACTGCAGGACCTCCAAAGCATCAGAAACAGAGAGGTGTGTTCTCAGCTGCAGAAAAGTCTTACAATTGCACCGGCTTCAAAGGGTCCAGAGGATTCACATCAGTTGGAGATATGACAAGAGAGGCTTTTGGCACCCGGGAGAGCCCTTCTTTGTTACTGGCTCTCTGCGAGATGAGAAATCGTCCGACTTGAGCCAGCTGCGGATAACACCAGTGGGTGACCAGCGGGAGGATCACGGGTCCCCTTCCTACCTGCACGATGCGTTTACAGCATCACATCTGTGAACCTGCACGTTGCGTTAAGGATCTGTTGCCATTGGAAGTGCCATCTCCCATTTCTCATTAACCACCGTTTCAAAGCAGCTCATACCTCTGCAAAATAAACCCTCCTCCAGGTATGCATTCAGGGGATTCACTTCTTTGCACCCGTGAAGTTTGCCCTCAGTTTGAAGACAGAGGACGTGGCACCAGAGCCTCTGTAAATGGACTTGGCCAAAAGGAAGGTCAATAGAGTAGTGGGGAAGAGCAAAACTGCAAAATAAATAAGTAAAGGTATTGCTGCAAGTCTATTTAAATTATTTTAACTAAGCCGAGTGAATGGTCTTACATTACATTATATATTAAGCACTAATGCATAACTCTACAGACTAAGTGTCTTATAATGCACTCGTTCAATTGGAATAATTTGCATAGAAAAGTGCTTGGGAAAGACAGAGGAAAAAGGCAGCTGTTTCAATCCTGTGGTTTGTCTATGGCAATACTAGTTTCGGAGTGTGGCTAAACTGTATGCCACAGACAAACTAAACCCAAACAGACTTGGGCTGTAATTTTCTCTCTTTAGCGCAGTGGTGGCCATTCATCCATACAACACATGATAAGAAAGAAATTAAAGGCCCAAATGTAATGCTTACCTGTGTTCTGAGTATATGCGGAAGGACTCGTGTGACTCAAAAAAACAGGTATCTTGTTAGCAGGCAGTGTTGACTGTCCTAATAGAACTGAATTTCGGAGCATGCCCGCTGAGGACTGAACTTCAACCAGTGGCTAATCTACACGTTTGTTGAGTTAGCACAAGATCTGTAACTTCTCTCCAGTTAAGCTACCTTCTTAAAAATTATTGGGCAATTTCTAGGTGGGGGTAGAAACTAACGCAAAATCTGTGGAGTCAAACACAGAGGACAAAACTGTTGTCCTTTGCTCCGTGTCTTCCTTTCCGCTTCAGTATTTACTCTCGTACTTTTATCAGAAGGATGTATCTTGCCTTCTGTTCTTGCCAATGTTAAGTGTGGACAACATTTCTGTAAGGTTGTCTGAGTAAGAATTTTAGGAAATTTTCCGGTGATAATCCTGTAAATAATTCTCATTTTAACTATTGATGTTAGACTTGCTGTTTCCAGAACTCAAGGTGTGAATCATCTAGAAGTGAGTTTTTAAAAATAATTTATTGTAAGAAATTAACCGCAATCTCTGATCTTTGTGCTTCTCCATTATTTATTAGTCAAATGGGTGTGAAAACAGTTAACTGCAGTTCATGGTAGTTAACTACAGTTTGTGATGTACCTGGACATAAAGGAAATGGGAGAAAAAGAAGCAACATGACACTTAAGTAAAAAAGAACGAGTGTGTTGAAATTATTTGCTCTGACATTCAGGTCCCAGCCAATGTTACCCACATCCTGAACAACATGAAAGTTGGTGGGTACCTCTTAGAACTACCTGGAACCCTATGAAAACAAATTTCCTCTGAAACAGAAGTCCCATTGGGTTGGTATCTGTTGCAGAACATCAAACTTGTACAGCTTAATCTGTGTCATGTGCCACATAATTAACACTGGGAGTCATAATAAGGTAGTTTAATAATTTGATTTATTAAAGAAAAAAAATCCCCAAAGTCAATGTACTAAACCATAATGGAGGATAATTAACTCAAATGTTTTCATCTGCCTTTAGTCCTATGTCAGAGGTGGTGGGAACTGCGTCTAGAGTCCAGGAGGAAGCCACCAATGGCACTGACACCCACAGCAATCCCCTCTTCAAAAGATTTCCAGCAGTCGCAGCACTGATGAAGTTCAGCTCTCAGCCTTCCAGAGCTGCCATCCCTCTTTCACATTTACAAGGCAGCGGCCTCTTTTGAATTTTGGCCAACTTTTAAAACTTCTTTGCTGTAAAGAACCGTTGGTGCTCCTTCTCCACGCTGGAGATGGATGCATTGAAGGGTCTCACAGCTGCATACTTCTAGTGCATTCAGACCAGAAAGAAAATAAAAGGACGTTGGTTCCATCCTTCTCTTCCCCCTTTAATAGAATTTATCCAACAACCACCACTATCATTGGAATATATTGGTACATTGTCTAATTTCCTATAGCTGAACTGATCAAAAATTATAAATGAAATGAAACGTGTGTTCCATCACATTAAGAAGTATATTTCGGGCGAAAGTGAAACCGTTTTTAAATAGCGTAACGTTATGGAATGGCAGTGAGAAGCAGAACTAAAAAGGAAAAAGAAATAATGTCATCAATATTACATCTTTTAATTCACAGTTAATGCATTTGTTTTCTGAACTGTGGAGTATAAATGTCAAATCAACCACTTTTAATTAAAAGTCATATTACTCTTTATCTTACACAAAAGACCAGTGTTAACTTCCCCATTTATTTTGCAGTTTCCAGTTATTTAAAGAACATGCTGTCATTTAGGATGGTACTAAAATATTCAAAAAATATCTCAACATCAAAATCCTTTTAATGGCTTGCAAATGGCCGAAATGTTTTTCAAATTCACTTGTGGGTTGCTTTTTGTTTTTTTTTTTTAATAGAACCGATGGTTCTTTTAGCAGTTACTTATTGAGTTTTTCCTGGCTTGTGAAATGAAAATACGTTTCTCTGCTTCCCATTTTTCGCAGTTATATTGTACTCTTTCATTCACAACTTGCCCACGGCAACGTTCAGTATTTTAATCACTGGTGAAAAGAGGGGGATGGTAGGAAAAATTTTGCATAACAAGTTTCATTAATAAAAGGATCTTCACTCGCGATCACATGTAAATAGATGGTTTAATAAGGATGTTTCTGCAGGTGACATTGTTGTCAATGAGAACGGCATGGTAGTCTTAGAGGAAAGCACGCTCGGCACGATAAAGAATGGTGCAGGCTGAAATGCAGAGCAGCTGCTGGTGAAATCTGTGAAATAACAGACTTTTACTGTATGTAAGTCAGTATTAGGCGGTGTGACTGATGATCAGTAAGTATCACCATTATAAAGTTCAATGTTGCTGTAACTATGTCCCAAACTTATTACAACTGGCTGGCTTTCATACGTCTTTACCATCTTTGCACACGCAACATTTTGCAAAACTGTCCTCCAGCCCCAACCGCTCTGTGCACATCCTTTAAGTAATTATTAGCAGAAATGGGGACAAAATAGTCTGGTAAAATGGTGTGGGAAGAAGAGGATGTTAAGTAAGGTGGTCTGGCGTACTCTGAGGAGTTTGGTGTTTTTGTCAGTCGTTACATCTGTGCCGGTAACGGACAGACAGGGATACGTATCCTTAGAGGGCTTTTAATTTTTTACAGTGCCATGGATCTGTCTGGTATGTGACGTGCAGTAATACCAACTTCTTAATACAAAAAAAAAAAAAAAAAAAAAAGGACATTCTGTGTATTATTATATGGAAGTGATGAGTATTATGACTATATAATTCAGGTGTGTTTGCGAGTGCATATATGCAGAAACGTAACATGAGTGGGTGTTTGTACATTAGAGAGCATTAAACTTTAAATCACTCCACGATTTTATACATACTATGTATCAGAGTTATTAGAAGCACAGCTCCCAAAAATCTCTCTTCCATTATTCCTGGAGTAGTGAAATGAAGTTCTGTGGAAAACAATGACAAATGATTTACACTACCCTAGGATAAAACTGAAAACAAAGGATTAACTATGCTGTGTAAATTATAATTATAGTTGTAATTGGTTAAAATGAATGTGTAATAAAAACCTGAAAGGATGTGTAAACAGAAAGTGAATTTCAGTAATGAATCAATAGATGATGATGTATTCATAATTCTGTTTTCCTTTTTTCTTCTAATTATAAGTGGCAAAGAATCATCTAATATTAATAAGATATGCATAATGCAAATACTGTTTTTAAAGTTGGAATCTTTTTTTGTGACTGGATTAAGAGAAAATGTTTCACAAATATTTGTTTGCATTTTTAATGCTTGGTAACTCTAATTCCTTACTCGAAATAAAAGTTTAATGCTCGAGATACTTCACGGTCACAGGTGAAAAAGTATAACTGGAAAACAAGAAAAAACCACCACATTTTCAGTTAAGGGCTACTCAGAAAGCAGTAATTCAGCAAAAAACTGTTCCCCACTGCCTTTCTCTTGTCCAAAGGTGGCTACATCTGTATAAAAGCCATCGAATAGGGAAAGTAATGGCTTCCCAATGGCGCCAGGGCCATGGGGAATGGCTTAGCTAATTAATGGGGGCCACCGTAAATTTTGGATTACCTAAACTGATCCAATCAAATACGAGAAAAAGCTTAAAAGCTTCTTTACGGTGGGGGTGACTGAGCCCTGGAACAGGCTGCCCAGGGAGGTTGTGGAGTCCCCTTCTCTGGAGACTTTCAAGCCCCACCTGGACGCAGCCCTGAGGGATGTGCTCTGGGCAATCCTGCTCTAGCAGGGGAGCTGGACTGGATGATCTCTAGAGGTCCCTTCCAACTCTGAAAATTCCATGATTCCGTGAAACTCCGTAAACGGGCCATGCCACCAGCCGCTGGAGGAGAACAACCTTTCTACTGGAGCAGGGCTCGATGGAGGCTCTGGGGAGCGCTGGGCCACCCCAGCGAGGTGACAAGCCCTGATGTGCCCGGCTGGATGGACCGACGGCCCAACGGCAGTCTACTACAAAATTACCACCTTTACTTTTCAATGTTTAATGGTACTGTTTCACAGCACTTACTGGACACGTTGTGGCAAACGCCACGTCGGTGGTCAGAAGTACCGTGGGCTGGAGGATGCCCACCTGCACGTGGGAAGGAGCATCTCTGCTCCCACGGGGCTACAAGCTTAGCACGTGTTGAGAGACCGCAAGGAAATGAACAAAGGGAGAAGAGGAGACTGCCAGCTGTCTTTGGGGGAAAAAAAAGAAAAAAAAAAAAAAGGTAATATTTTTAGCATTACAAACATGGTCTCAGCCTAATGGCATGTGCAATAACATCATTTCTGTCGGTGCTTTTTGACAACTTGTTCTGAAGTTTTCCTTGCGAATAACTAATTTGTGTGTGCGAATGTGCAGTCGGTTAAACGCTGAGTGTGTGATTGCGAAATTGTCTGTATGGCAATGCATAAAAAATTAATCATTTAAGTATCTTTTGTGAAAAATATCATCACCATTATTGAACACTAGGAAGCTATTTGTGTGAACATATTTTAAATTGGCAAGTCATTGATTTCTATTTAATGCTCTTTGCCACTGTCTATGAAGTAAAGGAGTTTTATATGTTTCCAGAAGTGGAAAGATTTATATAATAACCATTAAAGAAATATATGAATGTCAGTTTAGAGACTGGTATTCAAACATTTGTCTTTCAGAGTTTTTTCCCTAAAATGAACTTTTATTAACTCAGGAAAAACAGCCAGCGATATGAGAATGTTGTTGAACCTTTGAATATCTTCCATTTTATCACTTTTAATGCATCTTTAATATTTAACATTCATCTTATTATAGACAGAAATCGTGAGATGCATGCGCGGTTTCCACACAGTTTTAAAGTTCAATGCACAGTCACAATTCTGAGGGGAGATTTCACACATTTATGAAAAATAAGGCATTTTTGCAGTAAAGTTGCAAAGTGTGAAAGAATTCTTGTTTTATCTGCCTTACTTATCATGTTTATGAGTTATTTTGCCTGGAAGTAAATTGACAAGTTGTCAATGAACAATAGACACTGCTTCAGCTAGGCTTTTCACAGGTTCGGATGCCTTTGGGCAAAAGGGCTAAATCTGTAGTTTGCAATCTAGCATATGGAGTACTGAAAAAAGTGGCAATGGGGTGAGAGACATTTACTGAGAAATTCATGTGGCTGCTGATCTCTAACCAATCCGTTTGGTCTGGGGTTTATGAATTCATGTATAAGTCCTCTACCCTTGCAGTTAGAGATGGGGATTTCAGTTTACCTATAATGACCCAATTCCACTTATTCCCGCAGTGCCGCTATCTGCTCTATCAAAATAAATACTTTTATTTTTCACCACAAGCAATGGCACCTGCATCTTTAATAACAAGGCTGTCTGTAGAACAGCCTCGTATGTGGTTTCTGCATATTCCTGGTTTTCGTTACAAGAACTGCACTGTAATTCTCTAATTAGGACAGTTCTTGATATCTTTATCCCTACCCTCATTATAAGCGCACCCTCTTGAGGTGTCAAGCACGTTGCACACTTTACAATGAGATAAAGATGATTTCAAATTCGCATACTGTAGTAGGGGAAACATCATTCTTGTTTCTTCTACATGATGTTGTATTTGTCAAGAGACCTTAATGTACAGGGGTGAAAAATGTGATGCCAAAAGCTTTTCCAGTTTCCGGACACTCTTTAAAAAAGTCATATGTGGTAAAAGAATGGGGGGAGAGCTCAGGATTTCCCTCTTTATTGGGACTGGAACCTATCTTATCTTTAATATCGGCCTTCTCTTGACTTTTCCAATTGCTGAAGCTATGAAAGTGCGTAACTCACAAAATACACTGTATTTACCTGTCCCGAGACGAATTCCCATTACTTTAGATATTTGCTACCCATGCACTCAGCAGAGTAGTTATAAAATGAGCTGTGAGAAACGCTGAACTCTTTTGCTAGGAAATATTTACGCAGTTATGTAGTTTAGGAGCATTACAGTTGGCAATTAGCATAAGAAATAATACTACGAGCAGTAAAAGGGATGATAAATGACTGATGAAAGGACACTAAATTAGACCGGTTACCACACTTAATTAAGAGACAACTGTGCTACTTGCTTGATGTCAGTATCTTACATCTGAGAAAAAGGGTAAGTAGCCTATTTCAGTTATTATCACAGCCAAAGAAAGTACAACTAAAGCAAGGAGGGATGTGAATCATAAATACATCACATCATGTAATGTACTAGTCAACCTGAGGAAAATAATGAATGCATTATATTTTAATGTCTCACAAACTCTTCAATTATTAATGGTCACGCAGACTACTTTGGCTACTGTATTGGAATATTATTTAGATTTTAATTATCTGAATGCAGCAATGAAACTTGTTTTCCAGGCTCTGTGATTTGCATGCCAGTGTTGGCTGATAGAAAGACAAAAATGTTATGACCGATTCCATTTTTAACTGACTTATTTAAAGGCAAGAAATAAAAATTAAAAAAAAAAAAAAAGAAATGATCACAAGAAAAATTCCAGAAAGGCTTCTGCTGCAGGTTGCCTATCTTGTGCCAGCTACAAAGACCTGGATTTCATGAGCTATAATCGTTGCAGAGTACCAGGCTGCCTTTCAGAAGTCTGCCTCTTCACTAAGCTTTTGTGAAAATTACGCTGATCATAAACCTGAACATATGCTGATCATAAATGAGAGCACTATATTTCTTCCAAAACAGGTTGAATCACTCTCAGTAAAAGAGAAGAGTGGCAACGTGAAAACTCATTTGCGAAAATTGACTGGATTTAAAGTAGATGGTCGTCTTTGAAGTAGCTGAAGGTGTACAGCAGTTGCTGTGAACGCCCTCTGTGTTTCTGCGGGTTAACAGCCACAATTTCCTCTTTAAACATTTTTTTTTTTCCTCCTGTGGCAATGCTGAATCCTCCTTCAAACAAAGTAGACAGCTCATGACTTTAATAAAGAGAGAAAACCACCAAGTTTCTGAACAGTAAAAGATGTCTGAGATGGTCAGTGTGATTACTGTCCGTGCCACCCAATCTCCAAGACACATCAGGAGTCCTGCTAGTCTGTGCAGGGATGCAGAGAACGAGCGGGACTTAGGGATGGGCGAGCGCCAGCTGAGGAGAGAAGCCCCTTTGAGGGTTTGACATGGCATATAGAATCACAGAATCACAGACTGGTTTGGGTTGGAGAGGACCTTAAAGCCCACCCAGTGCCACCCCCTGCCCTGGGCAGGGACACCTCCCACCAGCCCAGGTTGCTCCAAGCCCCGTCCAACCTGGCCTTGAACCCCTCCAGGGATGGGGCAGCCACAGCTTCTCTGGGCAACCTGGGCCAGGGGCTCACCACCCTCACACCAAAGAACTTCTGCCTCAGATCTCACCTCAATCTCCCCTCTTCCAGTGTAAAACCATTCCCCCTCGTCCCATGGCTCCCCTCCCTGCTCCAGAGTCCCTCCCCAGCTTTCCTGGAGCCCCTGTAGGGCCTGGAAGGGGCTGGAAGGTCTCCCCGGAGCCTTCTCTTCTCCAGGCTGAACCCCCCCCAGCTCTCTCAGCCTGTCCTCCCAGCAGAGGGGCTCCAGCCCTCCCAGCATCTCCGGGGCCTCCTCTGGCCCCACTCCAACAGCTCTGTGTCCTTCCCATGCTGTAGCCTCCAAAGCTGGACACAGTACTCCAGGTGGGGATATCTCAAGAGCCAGAGGTCCACAAGGGTTATTCTGCCCCAGCGACACAGTTCTCTTATGGAAAGACAACCTCTCACAATACTGGGAGAGTGTTGTTACTCCAGGCAGCCATGAATTGAAGGTAGGTGCCTAGGCAGTTACCAGCAAGCTGGCATATGGGCTTCCATCCAGATCATTTTTCTCTCAAGAGCTCCTACTCTTGCAGGTCCTCAGGATGCAGCTTTGCAGTGGATGCAGTCTGCAGCCTGGTGCAGTGGCGCAAAGTGAGGTTGGAGCCTATTTACGGTAACACAGCAACCTACTCCCTGCCGCAGTTTAGAAGACGCTTCTTATGTTATCTATGTATGAATAACCTCATTGATCCAACTTTAATTCATCCCTTCTTGGGACTTCATACCTTGGTTCCCTGTAAAGGCTCAGTGGGAGTGGAGTGAATTTGACTCAAAGGCATTGCCTCCAAAACACTGTCAAACATAAATTGGGTGGGTGGAGATCTTTGTGGAAGTGGACTTTTTTTTTAATGTATTTTATTTTATTATTACCTGATGTCTTTCATACATCGCAATCTTTAAGTCACTTTGTAGCACCAGCAGATAAAACATTTGATTTTAAGTTGTCATTTCTTGCAACAGCTTTACAGACAATGTTTAAAAATACTGAGGTTTTCTTTCTCCCTTATAAATCAAAACAGAAGTGTTCTCTAAAATATTAGGATTCTCACTGCTGTTATACATTCTGTAACAAATGCAGAAATAAATTATTTCCTGTCCTAGGCAGTATGTACTTACAGAGAGCAAAAAATAAGTAAATTATTAAAGCAGTAATAATCTCTTTAAACTGGATTCCTGAAGATTAAACTGGAAATAGCCGTAATTATGCCGTATTGTGCTATCGCCATTGCAGTGGATGCTCCATCCTTTTCCTGAGTGTCATCCGACAACTTCTCAAACCCACCAGAAAGACCTGCCTTGTTACAGTTGTTTTCTTATGCCTCGGCTAAGTTTTCCTTAATTATTTCTCCAATTCTGTCAGCGGTGTTATTGCCCCACTAGTTTAAAGGTTAAACAAAGCACCAAATCTGTCAAAGTGAGTGAAACCAACTGGTGAAGAGCTATCAGAAAGTAATCAGTGCTAATAGGTACATAATGGCTAACAGTGAGCTGTTTGCACTGAGATATATCACAGCAGACAGAACACAGACCTCGCTGGAACCGCACTTAAAGAAAACACGGAGCACCACGGCCAGCCTGTAGCAGGAAACAACGTGAGAAATACCCTTTTTTTCCTGCTTCCCCACACACACACACAACCACAACCACCCCCACGTGACGGGCTCCGAACCTTTGTACCCTTTCAAAAACAGCGGGTACCCCGATCCCCAAGGCTTTGCCGCATCTCGAGCTCGTCGCAGGGCTTTTCTTCCCCTGCGCGTTTGACACGTGAGGTTAACGACACGAAAAAAAAACTGGTGCCAGAACTTCAGCGAGATAAAAGGGCAAATGTCAAAAATACCCATTTTAAGGCATTTAACCTTTCCCTGCGTTTTTCTAAAATAGTTTGAAGAAGCTGCCAAAAATGTTTCATAAGCCCTTTTTCATCTTTTTTTTTTTTTTCTTTCTCCCTTCTGAAGATAATTTGTGTAGCTCATTAGCAGTTCCTTGGAATCACATGCAAAATATAACTGCTGGCTGTGATTTTTTAAATTCTTTTACCGCATTGTCACCCAAAGATATGTTGTAAGAAGTGCTTGCAAAGATCAGTTTTCAGCACTTGGAGCCTGATCCTGCAAGAAGTTGGAGCCCCTTTAGGGACTGGAAGGGCCTCGAAGGTCTCCCCGGAGCCTTCTCTTCTCCAGGTTGAACAACCCCTTGCAAGGTGCCGAGGAGCATTAACTCCAGGGAATCACTGCAAAATGAGCAGCCCAGCACTGTGCACAAAGAGGCACTCGGTTTCTTGTATGGTAGGGCTAATTTCTCTTTGAATTCATCAAGGACTGCTTATGACAGGAGAGAAATTTCGTTGCAGCAGCCATCCCTCTACGCATAACAGACATTTCTTCCCCCTTTGACGGCCCTAAATTGGAGAGGGGAAAGGAGATGTTAAAACTTTCCTTTTTTTGAACATCACACGGCACCAAAACCTTGACTGTCTTCCAGGGGACATATTTTTGTAGGGATCAACTGTTTTCTAAGAAATTTAGAGCACCTTTCACATAAAATAGAGCTATTTTTGTTTTAACTTTGAGCGTTCAGGATGAACGATCTAGAAATTTTCCTTGCTTGCCCCTCACCTCTGCTGACAAAAGTGAACTAAGTACCTTGCAGAAAATAATCTCTTCTATGAAATATCTGCTACTCCTGCTCCCGAATGTAAACAGAGTTGTTGAACTATTTCTGGGGTGTATTTCCAATAACTCTGGAGGGGAATTTTCTGGCTCACTAGTACTTTTTGAAGTAGTGACGTGGGTTTTTTCAGCTTTATTTTGGAAAAAAAAAAACAACACGCTAACATAGAACAGTAACTGAAACAGTAATGAAAACAAACCTTTATTCAGTTTATACGCATTCATCATATAAAACAAAGTTCTGCCTTCAAGTAGCCTGTTTGTCCTACTCCTGCTACCTCAGGGAAACCATTAGGATGAAACACAATGTTGGAAAACTTTGTTTACCATGACAGAGAGTTTCCTAAGAGGAGAACCTAGCTGTTGTCATGCCAGATTACATGAGAGGCTTATTTAGCCCCGTTCTCTGTCCCTCGAAGTGACATCAGTCATTGAACAATCATTGATTTAAGCGAAGAAGGTGCGAGAACTCAGCTACAGAGAAATGCTCACCTTTCAGGCTGGTCACTGGCTCAAACATGAAAAACGCCAGATTTTCAAAAATATCTTCAGTTTTTTGATCATCACATGGGATAACTTCGACGCTCACCTAGGTACTTCATCCACTGTGTGCTTTGCTTCAAATCTTGTTGATTTCACTGAATGCTGCTGTTCTGTCTTGCAGACAGGCAAAAAAGAAAAGTATTCCCAAATTACTTTCCCTTTAATCAAAGAATAAAAATCTCTTTGTATTATTCTCACTAACGTTTTCTGAGGACTTGCAGATGTTTTCTCATCTCCTCCATGAACCCTTCCTCATTGTTATCTTGGTTTTTGAGGCTCCGTATGATCGTACAGCATCACTGACACACACGGTAGCTGCCAGTGGCAAGAATTAATGAATTGTTTGGAAAATATAAAAATATATGGAATATGGCCCAACACTCCTTTTTGCATTTCAGTACCTCTAAACGTTGCCAGCTTTTTAGAGATGCCGGTTTTGTGGAGAGTTACCAATATAAGGGGATTAAATTTGGAAGAGTGAAGAACTGCTGAAAAAAAACATGCCCTCTTAAAATGTGACTATTTCACCATTTCCTTTACATTTTCAAGATGGTGCTTGGCTTTCTTACAGTATATCACAATTTAAAAAAAAAACAAAACAACAAAAAACTAATGCTACAGGTACCAAAAAAAACAGCTTTTGAGGCTTTCCTAAGGGTGAACCACAACAGATGCATAGGAGCACATGGCTGCATTATCAAAGCTTTAGGACAGGGCACCGGGGCTAATTGATACCATAAGGATAATTCAAAGCAGCAGAAAGCTATCTCTGAGTTTTAATCTGGCTTTGAGACATAGCCTTCCACATCCAAAATGTATCAAGGATTCCTTAAGTCAGAAGCAATCAGGATCTTGTTTTGACCTCCTTAAAAAGAATAGCTTCACTCATAGCACACCACTGAGCTTAATATTGATTCAGAGGAAAGGGTGAATCAGCACCATTATTTTTCCCTTGGCCATAGAAAGAACAGAGCTGACCCTATTTAACTGGTGAGATCTGCTGAAAGCACAGGCCAGCACGACCGAAAATTTCCAGAAAAAACTTTTACAGCTGAGGCAAGAATAACTGATGATAGTCACAAAACTGGAAGTATGTGTGCAGAGAGATAAATTTGGAAATAATGACTTTAAAACCTTTTATGTAGATCTTGGAGTCCAAATATTTTTTCCTTTCTCTCCATGTGTCTTTAACTTAGCGGGGGGGACATTTCTTCTATTTAAAAATAACACCTTTTTACCTATGAAATCATGTCTATATTCTGTATCACTTGTACAAAATGTGAGTATACATATGCCTACATAAAAAGAAAATATACCAAATTTCTTAGTCTGGGTGGCTAATGCCAAATTTCAGTAAAAGGAATGCGTTCTATTACTGAGTTTAAATTCTTGAAAGTTGATGTTTAAAACGGAAATGTAAAACCTTTCAAAGGAATTCAAAATATTATTATTCATCATCACCAAATTATTTACCTGCCTGCCCAGCATTTCATATTTTCTCCAGCCCTAAACAAAAGTTTACAAGTTCCAAAATTGTCCGGTTTCACAAGACCATAAAAAGGTGTTGTGAGTTTAATAACTGTAGCAAAGCTCAACTGGAGAGCTGTATAATAAGGTATTGACCACTGTTAGCAAAACAGTGTGAATTTTTGAAGTCCTACTGTTGTAATTCACTATCAAAAAGTTAAAGTCGTGACTAAGTTTCTCTTTGCTGGATGAAATAGCCATGCAGCATTGCATTTGATCATCAAAAGTATTTCTTAATACTTCAATAGCTAAATCACTGTGAACTTAAACAATCTCAGGGGGGAAAAAAAAGTTTGCTAAACCACTTTAAATATTTAAATTCTTCTAGTACTCTTGTGTAACAGTTATCCAATTTTTAAGATATTTGAATTTGACTGATTAAGTGATTTGCTAAATTCAGGAGAAGGCCATGTTTAAAAGCTGAAATTGTTTCTGATTCCCTGCCCATTCACAGACCCCTTAGTCTTGCTTTCTGTTAAACATGTGCTCTTACGAACTATTTACAAAGAAATGTTTCAACCCATGTGCGTCAAAGTAAAAACCTTTTCTGTCATTATTTATACTCACTGTGCATGTATTTGTGTGCTTGTGCTCAATTTACATTTGGACCTCTGATTTCTGGTGTGTATTTGTTTGCTTAAATCACGTTAGCAGTCAGTTGATGCATATGAATGACCATTTTCTGTGGACAATTAAAGATCGAAAAAGAAGCATATTTAGATGTTCTTGAAACTACGGTATGTACAAGATAGGATATTGAAGTTTACATGTATATATAAACACATGTGTATAAGCATAAAACTAAGGAGTTTAATTTGACCTTTAAATTAGAATTGCTTTTGTTTAGTTAGAAGGGGAAAAAAATCAGTACTTCAAGGCACCCAAGAAGAACTCAAACACTATTCAAGCCCCTATCTATCTTTTCTTGATTTTCTTTTATTTGGGTCCATTTATGTGGTTAATACTGAACAATACTTCTGCAGGAATTCTTTGTTAATCATGGACTGTGTCATTTGCCCTTGAGTGCATTCTGTGGCATCTAAAAATAGCGTGTAGTATATTCCACAGGTCATGCAGGATGGTCACCTTGTGACTGGTTGTTATAAATAAGGGCTTTGGGGTCAAACCTGTCTTTTCTTTGAAGAGGTTAGAAGGTTTCACCCAGAAAGCAACATCAGCCCCGAGTCTAGAAAGCCGGTTCCCAAAAGGATTCTTTGGGCAAGCGCCTTTAAATAGCTAAGAGTGAGAGAAATGGCACGGCAAATGTCAGCTTACATAAACCCAAATGAGAAAAGATGAGAAAATTGTGCCCTTTGCACAAGGACAGAATCTAACTGCTCTAAAATCATTAAAAAGAAAAGTATAACAAAACAAAAACAGACTGATAAAAACCCAAACTTACTTATCACACCGGTATTACTGTGCACCAGTATACACCTCACCCTGACTCTTTGTACTGTGGCAGTTACACACTTTGAATGGAAAAGTACCCCTCTGCATTTTAGGTTCTATGCTGTTAATTCAAACCATTTTTTAATTTGTTTTCGGTTTAAGTGCAAGGTTTGAATTAGGGGATTCCAATTTCCCTGTCTCTGGTGCTATTTGATTTTTTCCCATCATTCAACAATTGTAGCAGTGAGATGTCCAATTCATTTAAAAAAAAAAATGCAGAAAGTCATAAGAAACTTATTTAAACTGACTTTGGATTAAGTTTGACCTTTAAAGTCTAAGCCTGGACCGAAAGCCAATCAAGAGCTTCAGCTCTTCTGGTCGAAACTCTTGCAACACTGTTAAGAAAGAGGAGGTCGTTAGAGTGTTGTAGCATCATGGTTTATTGTTGTGTTGCCATGATGAAGATTGAGCAGGAAAATGTGTTTATTGTGTAATGTAAGAGGGAGGGCAGCAGTTCAGGTTTTACAGAAACAGCGGTGGTGAACGAGCTGTTAAAGTAACGATCATGCTGTGGTGTGAAGTGGATGCTTTCTTCGACCTACCCAACAGAGCAGCTGCTCATAAATCCTTTGAAGACACTTTAAAAGGTACTTAAGCACAGTTGAGTTAATATAAATATTTTAATCATTTATATGCGTTGTTGGGTTTCAGTTAGGTGTCAACCTATGGTGACTTTCACCTAGCACATTATTCGTTTGGCTTCTTGAAGGACCATTGAGTAAACACCAGTGCCATGGCTAGGTGAGGTTAAAGGCTACTGATATTTAGGATGAGTGTTCACAGCCTCTTGATGTCTTTCTAATATATGATGTTCTCCTCTGATCTGTCAATAACTTGTTTGTTATGCAAACTTCGTCAACATACACAGACCTGCAAGTTTCTGAGAGAGAAGCGGCTGGTGGTAGGGGATACGCGCAGATCGGATGAACTGCAAAATGATGAAGATCACGCGATGATCTGTATGTGTTCAAAGAAAAGAGATAAAAAATGCAAGAGCTAGGGAGAACTGAGGGCAGACGCATCATCTAAAAGCTTCTGGACCAGACATCTGGCTTCATGCCAAGCTTGAATGATATCAATAATGGCAGAATACTGTACCTCCTGGAAAAGAAGTTACCTGGGGTCAGAATATCTCCGAGAAAGGCAGAAAGCAGACGACCTCAAGCTGAGTGCCTCCAGGTCACGGGTCTCCTGCAAACACCCTCTCGTTTGGTTTGAGATCAGCACAGTCCTAGTACCACTTCAGCCAGGCTTAGTTTTAGAGCTCCTGGGAGCCCTTATGGAAAAAAAGAAAAAAAAAAAAAAAAAGAGAGAGAGAGAGGAAAAAAAAAATAACGAATAAATGCAAAGCACATTCTCTTCCCTTGAAGAAAGGCTCAACTTTGTGTTGTGGGGAATGAATAACTTAGATGATGAGAAACAAAACACAATCCCACAAGGAATCTGCGAACAGCACAGTAAATTCACAGTACATATAATTAGTAAACTATCTGAAAGTAGAGAGGCAAAAAAATGCAAGTAAAAACCCCACATATTTCTCTCTCTCTCCCTGTGTCTGTGTTTGGAAAATATTGCTGCTCTCAGCTAAATCTCAGCACAGCTTCACAGGTATACAAATTCCCCAGGAAGGAGAGCAACCGTGAGTTCCCGAAAAAAGAAGGAACCTGAGTCACGCAGGATCGCTGTCAAGAGAGCAGAAACTCAGACTGAAAGTATGTTTTAGGGGGTTTTTTGGACTTTTCTGTATGTTTCTGTCTAGACTTGAGTGCTGAGTCACTCAGCAAAAGTGTTGGAGTGATGAGCTCTGTAAAAGGATTTAGTTAGATTTTTGATAACAGAAGGATATTGGACACCATAACAAATACAATTTAAATTTGTATATTGGACTTCTCCAATGTACAAAAATAGTTGTACCATTTGAGTATTATATGACAGATACAAAACTCCCCCATCTAAGAGACTAATTTTCTGATGACAGGCTGTAGCCCTAGTAGACAAAAATACAGTCAGCTGGTTCTTCTGAATCACTATTCTAGGTAAAAGCCGTAATTAGTAGAACTGGCACATTATCCTTTCTTGCTGGAACTTGGGTCTTTCTGTTGTTTACCATTAAAAATACCAAAGGTGAAATCCCAGTGCAGCTTATGTCAGTGGTAAGACTCCTATCAACTTCAGGGTCAATATTTCACTTCATAAGCCCTTCATAAGTCGGATACAAAGAAAACCCACTTGTAAAATCAACTTCTAGAATGGAAACAAATCAGGTTTTGCTTTATTTTTTTTTTTTAATTTAAATCACAACCAAGAAGTCCTATTAAATGAGTCAGATGCACATTTGAAGACAGTCTTATTTCAGACTTTAGTATCCTCTGTACACCTTCTACAATGTCGTATTCACATTGGGGCCTTTTTAGAAGACAATTATTTGCATCACTCTCTGATTCCACGATCCTGTGATTCAATTATTCACATGAGAAATAAGAAAAACAATGTAACTGAGATTATCAAAAGTTATTTATACCAAAGGACTAAACCGAGGATGAGAATGTTATTTTATCCTTCCATTTAAGTCTTTGCAAGAAATGCAGCCTGGCGTTTGGTTAATGTCAGCTTTTTTGAGACACCGTGAGCACTGACATGGTTTTTCTGAAGGACTGTGAGTAAATGACCCTTCTTTGTGATTTTGGGGACACATAAGTTCTTCATACTAGTTGAATAAGCTTCAGTTTGCTTTAAAAAGAACCGCTAACAAATACAACTTTTGCTGTATATTTTTCTCCAAACATTTCCATGTTACAAGTCGGGGCTTGCCAGATTTTTCTGCCTTATCCAGAGAGTTGTGCTCCCGCATTTCCTATGTGAAAATCCCAAAAGTGTCAGAGCGTGCCTTGCAAAAAGTGACCTTGGTTTCCAAGCCTGCGCTTGGCAGTGATCGCTGGAGCCTGGTGGCATCCCACGCTGGGACATCCCACCCGTGCAAGCCTGTGCTCCCTGGGAGGGTTCCCAGCCCTGTGCCGCAGCCTCCAGGAGCACGGGGGTGGGGGGTGGGGCTCATGCCCCGCAGCCAAATTCACTGCCTGCCACAGGATTTCCAGCCAGGTTAAAGAAATGACCCTAAGAACGGGCTGAATTTCATCAACTTCTTCCTAGGTCCTGACAGTTAAGGGTAGGTAAGAGCACGTAGCCCATCTGCTTAATGAACAATGGGGAATAACTACAATTTCCAGAAGCAACTAATTATGCTGTGACTTACTGGTGGAATACCCTTGAGCTTCCTTAAGCGTTTTGAGCCAAATTCTGGGGGATCCTGTGAATTTCACTTGTGAAACTGCCATATTGTGTGCAAACTCTCCTTTTCTTCCCCTTCCACCCTCCCTGCCCCCAAGAGGGAGGGAATTATCAAGTCATTTTTTGTTTATCAGGGAAGCAGGAATCAAATTATGCTAAAGAGTAAACAAACAACATTCAGCTTGTGAGCCCTCTGGTTACGGGGTTTCTCTCCACCCACCGAGTCTTATTGCATAAACGTTGAAAAACATTGCTAGGAAACAAACAATGCAGCCCTTTGACAGGTTAGCATCCCCAAAAACCCTGGTAATTAAAGGAACACCGTAAATTTAGTTATGACTCTGAAAAGTGAAACAAAAGCTACTGAAAAATATAACTTAATAACAATTAATAATTGTCCCAAATAGCCCTGAGAATTTGATATTAACTTTACTTAATGCCTCTCTCTTGTCAGGGTCAGGCATTTAGCGGCACCGTTTATAGGTGCAATCCTTTTTATGATAGCTTATATTGGAAATGAAAGTCATCTTCATTGTGAACTTATCTTGACAAACAATGACAAACTCTCAGACTCGGTGTCACTCATTTACCACTAACCCATCTAGAAGCTGCTGCTGCTGCTGGATTTAGCCTTCAAAAGCTTGTCGCCGTTTGACACGTTAGAAAAGGTAGTGATACTAGTAGTAATTGGAGAGCCCTGGCAATGACCTTGTCCTCCTCCTAAGCCCCGGCTAATCCTGGGTACGATACCTCCACTGGCAGCATGATTATTATCTGTGGCTATTGCTTTTCTTATAGGTACACACGCTCCAGAAAGGGCTAGGAAAAAAAGTAATAATACAGTGTGGAGATTAAATGTTTTTTACTTCAGCTGACCCTCGTATATTTTGGGCATTGGTTTCATGGTTTTTTGGAGTCAGTAATATTTTTCAGTTCCTCAATTTATCTGGTTGACTTTTTTTTCCCTACTTTTATAGAATTTAGTTTAATTAGAAGCACTAAAAATCCTCACAAATGGCAGCAAACTATATTACATGCGCATGAAATAAGTGCCACCCTTCAGATATTCATTGTCCTTCACAATTCCTTCTGCCCCGCCAAGTCTTCTACTTGAACAAACTAAGATGGGAGAGGAGAGATTTTTGGGGCAGCTTTCCCTCCTGCCACAGGACTACAGCTACCGGGGCAGCGGTTGAGTTGGATGAGACCTGTAAAATTTCTAAGTTCATATACACGACCAAAAGCATACCTTGTGTTTTATAAAAATCAAACAGCACAGATCATTGTATACAGGTATCGTGTTTTAAACTGAAAAACACTTTAAAAGGTACTTTATTCAGAAGGTTGCAAGAGTCATACTTTGTGGAGAGAGTCCTACTGAGAACAGAGTTATTGTACTCCAACTTCCAGGTAATAAAAGGGTATAACCAGCTACAAAATCCATACCTTGATCCAGTTGATTTTCCTATAAACCTTGGTTTCAGAGTCAAAAAAAGTATATTAACTGAGCTGTTAACATTAGCAGTACCGAATAATTTTCCAGTTTCTATTTTTAGAACAAAACTACCATTTAAAAAAGTTTTAAAATTAAGGGAATTTCTGAAAGGGTGGTGAATTCAGTGTTTTATTGAGTAACGCTATAGAAATACTTTGCTTGCCATTTTGTTGAGTTTCCAAGGGTATACTAAATAATTATACTGCAGAAAAATTACTTGGTACAGGCAACAAATGGCTGGCCACCCAACATATGGTAAATGCATCTGCAAAGATTAGAAGAACGGGATGTTTGCAAATTGTTCAAAAACTGTGCAGATAGGAGTGTTACCTGTGTTAGGTCACAATCACAAGATCTCTCAGGATTTGTAAGTAGAGAATAAGGATGTTTTTCCCCCATTCTTCTAACTGCAGCAAAAACACTCATAGCTTTAACCTCACGGAAAATAATTTACAGTGTCCGGTTGGCTAGTCTTACTAGTCATGTAAATCTACCACCTAGTTTGTTTGTTTGTCATTCTGCAAGACAAAGTTTGGTTCTACACGTGGTTCCCCTTCCATTTACACCAGGCCTGGTTCTGCTCCTGGCACAGGCCATTCTCCTTCATAGAATCATAGAATCACAGAATGGTTTGGGTTGGAAGGGACCCTAAAGCCCACCCAGTGCCGCCCCCTGCCCTGGGCAGGGACACCTCCCACCAGCCCAGGTTGCTCCAAGCCCCGTCCAACCTGGCCTTGAACCCCTCCAGGGACGGGGCATCCACAACATCCCTGGGCAACCTGTTCCAGTGCCTCACCACCCTCACAGGGAAGAATTTCTTCCGAATATCCAATCTAAATCTACCCTCCTTCAATTTGAAACCGTTACCCCTCATCCTATCATCTTCCTCAGTGAGACCAAGAAGATGCTGACCAGGAAGGGATATAAAGCTCAGGGAACTGCAAGGAGGTAGTTACGACCAAGAGGTATTGCAGGATTAGCCATGGGTGGCCCCTGCTCCAATACAAGCTTGGAGAGTATTGCAGATTGCAGATTCAGAAAATACAAAATACCTACAAAGAGTTGTATGTCCTTCACAGTTTTGCCATCCAGTAATAATCCAACTCATAACTTCTTTTGCTCAGCTTTAAGCAATCTCCAGCCCAAGGAAGAGGGAAGAGATAGAGTGGGGTAGGAATCGAAAAGAGAGAATGTGAGGGCATTTGTTTCAGTGCCTGAATCTAATTAATTCTTAAATAATTTGTGAAAGTAACACATATAGCCTAATTCTGTCCTGGTGGTGAGCTACCACCCTTGTGAGGAGCAGCGTTAGACCCCTGACTTCACTAAAACGTCAGTCTTGGTATGTACCTTTTGAAAATTAAGGGTGTCAAGTAGATGCATTAAAACTTGACTCTCAGTGAATGGAAGCTAATTAAATTTTTAGACACAAAGGAGTTAAAATAAAAATGTGATTTATTTTCATGCAGTACATATATAAAATGAACAGCTTTAAATAGGATTTTTGCACCTTTGTTCAGATATAAACCACACTGCGAAAAGACTATAAAGTGCACTTTTTATACTCTCACCAAATCTAATATTTCCAAGAGTAATTTCTGAGAGACATAATGAAGAGGCCCTTTAAACTTTTCTCTCAGCTCAAACCAAAATTTTCCTTGAAGCTGTAATGTTTCAGTAATAATGGGGCAAAATTGCAAGAAAAAAAAAAAAAAGAGGTACTTCATTTTACATTTTTAGCACCTCTGTACGTTACAAATGAATTTGGCTCTAATACTTTTCCAACCCAGTTTTACAAAGTACACCGGCGCCTGACCAACTTTGGTAGACTCGCTCCAGTTTATTGATGCCTTTCTCGTCTTGGAGAGCCCAAAGCTGGACGTGGCACTGTGGGGCATTGTCTGAGCATTATTGTAAAGAAAGTACAAGTGTGAACTGAGTTCTCAGAGGTCCATTCTTTTGGTAGAAAAAATTAAGAATCCTGTAGGTAGTAATCAAGGGTACACTGTAGGAACATATAAGAGCTTTTGTAAAGTCCGGCATCATGCCATGGGCACTCTTCTCCCAGTGACATGACATAATCTCTACAGCCAGACACTGCAAACCAAATATAGTAAAAGCACCTTGAATACTATTCAATCCACAAAATACTCAAATACTCAGAAGAACGGCACTGGATTTCTTGAAGGAGACAGCTTTCGTAACCTAATGATTCGTTTTGAGTTTAACATCAATGAAACACAGCTTAGGTTGACCAAACCAATTACAAACCACAGCAAACTTTTGCAAACGTGTCATGAGACTGCAGCAGAAAAGCTATAGTAAAGAAAATTGCTATTAACAAGCCTGTATTACAAGGAAAAATATCTTACGGATTTTTCTTTTTTTTTTAATCAAATCAGGCCATTTTTTTGTGTCTTGGCTACTTTTCCTCTGTTAATGTCTGCTTACTGCCACATGGCAATGGTCTAGCAGGAAGAGCAGAGGATCAAGAAAAGAGTTAGCTCAATAGGGGGCATTTTTAATTTAGAAGAGTTGAAAGATTTCTCAGGTTCCAGTGTTTGAGAGACATGTAGACTGGGAAAAGTCTGACCTCTCCAGAGAGATACCTGCAACCACGAGGCAGTTCGGGAAGAAACGATGTATTAGATGTGTGGGAGATAAAAGCTGAGTACTTGAGCTAGCTGACAGAACCACGGACCTTTTTGCAGGCTTATACCTAAGATATCACCTTCATTGACATAACTTTACATTTCCTCTTTTTAACTCAGCTAAGATCTCAGGAAAGGAAAAGTTTGTAAAGAGACAAAATATTTCTTCTCAGAACAACTCATACATTTAGAAAACATAGGGAAACTGTCAGACATGGAAAGCTGGCATGACGGCTAGAAAAAAATGGACATGTTTTTGAACTTGCAAGGCCTTCAGAAATGTTTATTCCAACTTTTATCAGTTGGATAATAAAAATACCACTTCTTCTTACGTTTCTCTCTTGTTTCCTTATACCACTACATCTAGAACACTATTAAACCTTCAAAGGTTTCCCCCGTAATTTTAAAAGTCTATGGAACCCTTGATTGTCCCATTTTATTAATGCTCATTTTCCAGCTTAATGAATTTATAGCAGTGCCTGTTTTTGTATTGGCTATTATAACAGCTAAAGGAGAACAGCCTGCTGCCGGCACAAACCAGCAGCAGTGCATATGGAAATAGAATATGTAGGTCTTGCAACTGTAATAAATAGTTTTTGAAAGAAAGAGGTCACTTCAGTTCTTATTGAAGGCAACTGGTTCATGCAGAACATGAAAAAAAAGTGCATCTGCATTGAAACTACACAAATACAACCATGTCATAATTACAGTATATAATATATTAGGATGCTACTAACTTTCCTGTGCTGAAATATACATGAAAAAGGAAATAAAATTAGGTCAGCTTCTGCATAAAGCACTTCTGTCCTCACAAAGACCTGAAAGCTAAGGGGACACTGGCAACTGGAGACACAGTCAATTGCAAAGCATAATTTAAATGTTGTAAAAGAAATCAGATCTGTCCTTTAAGCTGCCCGCCAATTTCCACTGCTTTATAGCCATTTCTTTTTTTGATAAATGTTTCTGTCTCCAATTCTGCCTTGTGGAAGACCTGCACAACTAGGAGGTGAATCTGACAAATGAGCTTCCTATTTGCAGGGAAGTGATGAAACGCACACAAAGTGCTTTCAGGTTTTAGAAAAATGAAAATGTAAATAGACGCAATTTAATAAGCCTTTTCATTATAAAAATCTGAAGAATTTCCTTCAAAAATAAAATATTAAATATTTTAACATATACTTCTTTTTAGATTCAAGTATCTCACCGCCTTTCTCTGAGTTTTGAATTGATCAATAATGTGGCACAACCAAATTTAAACAAACAAGAAAAAAGGTTTGCAACCCATAACTCTATTTATATTCAAGTTGGATTTACAAAAACTTGTAGAAAAGAAAAAAAAAGTGTCTGAAAAATGTTTATTTTGACAGCGTTATGCTTTTTCATTCACCAGTACTAGCTTTCATTGCTCACCTACAAGAACTGAAATAAAATCAAGCTTTTAAACTCTTCATGTCTCAGACTACTCTTGGTTACAGATACTGAGGACTGCCTAGCAAAAAGAATAATTGCAATAACACTTGCAGAGGTCACAGTGTTTCATATTTACTAGCTGAACATGTGTTATATCAACTTTTTTTTTTTTAATTCTAACATCATTTCGGACTACATAAAATACTTGATCTTCTTGGAAGGAAGTATTTCCCCTTAAAAAAAAAAAACTTCAATAAAATCCATGCATTTTGACCAAAAAAAAAAAAAAGTTTCATTTTCATCAAATGAGCAGGTATCACATCACCAAATTTTCAGTGGTTTCTACCCAGAGCTGCTGGGGCCCATAACCTCAGAAAGGGAGGTGTGTGCAGCAGTCTAACGTGAACAAATTAATCAGAATCTGCAGGAGATGAAACTGTCCTCTGACCCAGTTCCTATGTCTAATTTCTGACCAGCAGAGGACATGACCAGGGGCATCTCACTGCCATGCCAGTGCAGAAGGATGCTCGGTCCTGCTCCATGCCTACCAGTATCATCAGAACTTTGTTGCATCTCATAGGCTATAAAGCATCCTTTTTCAACAAGACCCACAGGCCACTGTTTTTCAGGGGATAATACCTTCTCATTGTCAATGATTTAAACTAAATTTGAATGCCCCAACTTCAGTCCCTACATATGCTGCAAACTGGAGAAAGGTTTTTAGGGAAAATATGTGTTTTGGTTTTTTTTTAATTAAGCAAGCTGGTAGAGTGGAAAAAAGAAAAACTTTGATGCACACATACGGCCAGGGTAGACCTGTCGATTTTATGGCGTTAATTTCTATTTGTGGCGATGTTACTGGGATGAAAGCTTGCCCCTTTCTTTGCAATGTGGAGAAACGAATCAATGAAATGGGTTCCTCGCAGAAACGGAGCGCAGATGAAGGTTGGTGCCATTTATGCCTTCTGGAAGAGAGGACCTCCACAACAAACGCAGCGCCTCATTTTATTGTGTTCAAGGACAACCTAGTTAAGGTTGCAAGCCAGACAAATTTGACATAGGAGGGTGGATAACATTCTGGGTTCAGTCAGCCCTCAACCTATTCAGTTTTATCCCTTGTGGCTTAATTTATTTCTTCCTCGTAAGTCTCTAATAAAATCTACCTGCCAGCTGTGATCTAGTTTGCTTTGAATAGATATTAATGTTGCTTCGTGGCACTGCCATCTTGGAAAACATGGTGCACAGGAACCAATTAAAACATATGTTCCTAAGAATATCATTCAATATGTGATTTTGTTCTTATTACTTACTCAAGAGGGAGATTGTATAGAAACTCCAAGACTAACTGGTTATTTCAGGAAAAGTTTCGTCTACTGTATTTTGCATAAGTAGCGTTACTGTTACCATGTGCTGAATGTAAATATGAAGGGCTGCACAAGGTAAATGGTTAAATGAGATTCATAAGCAAACAGCAAATTGGAGTAACCAAACTATATGCTGTGGTTTACAAGTTGACCTTTCAGTTTTCAAAGACTCTTTCTCCTCCAGAGTATAAGAAAAATCCACGGGGGGGAGGGAAAAAAGGGTTTCAAAAGACCAGTTTTAAACACTCAGGAAGTAACGTTCATGGCACATATTTTATCATCTTGAATGATATGGTAACTAAGAATTATGGCGAGAAAAAAATTTAGTTCTAGTGTATTCCAAGGTAATAGATATTTTTTTGTTCTGATTTTTAACAGTTTTGATTTTTAAGCAGTATTTGCTAATAAACTGTAAAACTGATGTTACATTTTGGTGTGGTCATGCTTTATCTGCGAAATAAAATTTAGATGCTGACAGTAAATAATGACCTAAATAATATTTGAATATTCAAAGTAAGATTGAGTCAGGTTTTTGACATCACACAGTAACTGATCCATTGCTAAAAATAAAATTAAAAAAAAAAAACACCAAGAAATTGAATTTGAAATATGGAAGTTTTCTTTAAAAACAAAATCAAAGACCTCTGAACTCATTGTTCCAAATGCAAACAAATTCTTGGTTCCATGTTTGCACCTTGGGAGCGGGGAAGAAGTGAAAGTATTAGCTCAACCAATTAATGTTTGTTAGGATCCGTAAATTTCAGGAAGTGACTAATTAATTACACTAAAAAAAGGAAGTGGACCTTGTAATCCACATTATGCTGAGTTGAAAATGGTAAATCTCCCCCCAAAAAATGCCACTGTGAAATTTTCTTGCTTACTTTCTATTTCACTTCAGTTGCTTTCATTATAATTGAAAGAAGTCCAAGGATTTTCAGGCTATGAAACAAAGAATTACACCATTGACATTTGGGAAAGAATATAAGATCATTAGAAGTCCTGAGCAGAGTGGCCTATAGCTTTACTCACTATTGCTTTGCCCTTTAGCTAAAGTCCAGTACCTAAATCAATGGGACTCTACTGCTTCTCTTTGAAAACCACTCCAAATTCTAAAACACCTTTGTCAGGAAGCTTTTTTTTTTTTTTTAACCATTTCTAAATAGGAATATGGTTTCTTAAGGTCATGTTACAGTTCCCTTTGTAGCACATACTCTCTGTTCACGTCTTTCAAATATTTCAGGCCAGTTATCAAATAATTATTTTTTGTTGCTGAAGTGCATGCTAATCACTGTCATCACCATTAATCTCTCTATTGTTTCGGTATTTTGTTGCTGAATTCCTCTAATAAGGTCACTGCTTTTCTGTTACTGATTGCTTGGAATTAAACGCAGTATTTCTGCAGAAAATTCAGCACCATCGGGGGCAAAACTGTGTTGCTTAAGTATTTGCTGCCCCAAATCACCAATCCTTTGCTGTTTTTTTTTTTACTTTGCTAATTCCCGGGTGATTTTCTATTCACTGTAACACAGGTCACAGACTTATTCTAACTTTGTTAACTCTAAAAGGCTGTGTCAAGTTATTGCCCCTCGCCCTCTCTCTGTATCCATGGTGTTTGGTGTTTGTCTCTCAAGGCTGTCTATAGAATTTCTGAAGTGATTATCACCTTCTTACCGTGGTGTTCAACATGTTATTGCAGCCACTTTTCTTGGGCCATCTGTTGTAACAGACATATTTGAAGGTCTTTCCAACGCTGCCCCTTAGCCCAGTCTTGCCACTGTATTGCATTTTCAACAGAAAAACATGCAAACTATTGAACAATATTAATAGCAGTAAGATACCTTAATGGACGTAAATGTTTCACAGAGGTGTTGCTTGAAAAGACTATTAAGCAGAAATGTAAATGGATGTGGAGGAAGAGTAATTCTGTTTAATAAGATGTTTCAAGTATTATCTCTCTAATTTGCCGAGGAGCGGGTACAGGCTATAGTGTACTTGTAAAGTAATTAGAAATCCTTGGTAATTGTTTTTTTAATTAACAACAAAACTTGGAGAAAAAAATTCTGCTCGTTCCCACTTCTCTTCTGGATTAATTTTGCTTGAGCTGAGAAAAGTGTCGACGCACAAGAGATTTTTTTCCAGTTCGCGTTCAAGGCAAAGAGCAGAAGAGGACCTTCACTTGCGCTAATCTGAATGAACCTGCAAAAACAATCCATCAATTCTTTTCACCTTTCTGTCCCTCTTACATGAGACACTAATATGTTTTGCATCCTTATCTTACCCCAGCGACCCAACATTACACTCTGTCCTCAATTACTCTGAGCCACTTGCACACAAAGGAACGAGCCAGCCATTTCGGCAAGGCACGTCATGGGACTGCTGGCCATCGGCAGAGATGTGACTGCTCCTGGCACAAAAATAATTAGAGTGGATGGTCTCTGCAAGATAATACCTTATTAGAGTGACAGGCTGGGAGCTGGTGAGTGCAGAGCCAGTGACAGTGCGCTCAGGGTGGGAGCAGGAGCACTGGCACCAGGGACCCACCATTTTTCTGCAGAAAAAGCACTTCTTCTGCACGATCATAGAATCATAGAATCATCTAGGTTGGAAGACCATTGAGTCCAACCATTACCCAACACTGCCAAGCCCACCACTAAACCCTGTCCCTCAGCAGCACGTCTACCCATCTTTTAAATACCTCCAAGAAAGGTGGCTCAACCACTTCTCTGGGCAGCCTGTTACAATATTTGATAACCCTTTCGGTGAAGAAATTTTTCCTAATATCCATCCTAAACCTCCCCTGGCACAACTTGAGGCCATTTCCTCTTGTCCTATCACCTCTTACCTGGGAGAAGAGACTGACCCCCACCTCCTACACCCTCCTTTTGGGTAATTGTAGAGAGCAAGAAGGTCTCTCCTCAGCCGCCTTTTCTCCAGGTTGAACAACCCCAGCTCCCTCAGCCGCTCCTCATAAAACTTGTGTTCTAGACCCTTCACCAGCTCCATTGCCCTTCTCTGGACACCTTTATCTCTGGACCTTTGATCTGCAAGTCCTCCCTTCGCTGCTTCCATCCTCACCAGCAGAAAGCCAAGGGGCACACTTAAAAGCTAACTCTGGTGTCTCTACCAACATCTCTACTTGGGGACACCACCACCTGCACACCAAATTCTCCAAATTCTCACACCAAATTCTTCCAAACAACAAAGTCTCGCCTTTGCCAGTTTGGAAAGCGGAAGGACCACGTCTCCACATCACCAGTGGCCACTGCAGCACATGCCTGTGGGTAGAAGCTGGCTGGTTGCAAAACCCTTCCCCTCCACCAGACATTTTCACTGACCAGGCGAGGTGGCCACATCACTGAGGTGAGAACCATCCGCTGCATCTGGAACATGGAAAGTTGCCTCTGTGCGTTCATATGGAGCAGATCAAGTGAAAACAAGGGAATCTTGCCTGAACTGAACTGAAATTGCTTGAATGTGAACTAAAAAGTTCCCCTGCCTCAAAGCTTACAGCTTTACACAGGGTATTTTGAAGAAATGCAATGCCAGGTTCTTCTCTGCGATAAAACAGCACTGCTCAAGTCACCTCGAGTAAGCTCAGGCTAGAGCTTCTGTCTCCTCTTAATTAAATCATTTTCTCCTGTTCTTCTAATTTACCCTTAAATCCTTTCTCTGCTTTTTGTGTTCTGGTGGAGCCAGGGTCCTGCCCCAGAACTTTTGCTAATTGTAGGGGTGAGCATCCTTACGAGTCTTGCCTCTCTGGTGGTAATAAAGGATAAGCATGTGAAAACATGTTAGCACAGCAGGCAAAGGGATGTGTGATATGGTGGCAGGTCTACAATGAAATTAATGGTGCGAAGGGAGCCTATGTGAAAAATCTTGTGGAGAAGCTGATTGAAAACGAAAATTAGTTGTCTTTTTGAGAACATGCATTATAGGTCTGCTGTGTGATCTGTAAAGCAGTTAAAAAAATAATCAGAATTGTTAAGCTCTCCGGAATTAAGAGAATATTTTTCCCCTAACAATAGAGAAATGTGTTCAAAAGAGGACAAAAGCAAAACTGCGGCTTGTGCGTGGTAATACTCCACTCCATCCCTCCATGCAAAGGGAGAGCCGCTCTTTACAAGGTGAGGAGGTGGCTAATTCTCTGGTGTGGCTCCATTTTGGATGCCAACTCCCGAGAAAAGCTGGAAAAAAGTGACGACGCGTTAGGCTGAGGTCCATGCACTGTGCTAAGGGGCACCCCATCGACTTCTGCAGGAGCGGGAAGACGCTGTGGGATGGTCTCTCACCATAAATTTGTTCCTTTAATCCAAAGTCTCTCTGTCTCCGTTGCTCCTGCCGACACGACGTGGTGACAACGTGTCTGGATTTGACCTGTCCTATTGTCAGGATTTAAGAAAAGGTATAGCCTCGTGGCAGCCATGGTCCAACATTCTTTCAGCAAGGGGACAAGTATAGTAGTCAAAATTTTTATTTAAATCTTCATCAGAATAACTTGGGACACAATGAAGAGGACTGAGTAAATTGGACCGTAAGACTCAAATATTTTGGTAAGAGTCAGATGGCGTTCACAGGGCACAAAGCAGGTTGCTCCAACGACAGGTAGGTTCCTTTTGTAGAGGACGGGCCATGGCAGGGAACATGCAAAACCCACAGTCTGCCTGTTTCTAGAAACTTTCTGCATTAAGCTGTGGCTTTCCAGGTGAACTAACACCGTGCAAAGCTGTGTTTTCTTACGTGGTAAAGTTGAGCGAAATAAGTAAAGATATTTATCGTGTAAAAAAAAAAAAAAGGTAATGACAAAAATTATGTACGTTAGTGTGTTTCTGCTACCTGCTCAAAAATGATTTGGCAGAAGTTTGTCTAGTCTATCAGCAAGCCCTATCTTCTAACACGCTCTCACATCTTCCTATACCTTTCCAGCAGACGAAAACGAAAATCCGAGCTTAATAATCTGTTGCACGTTTCTGTCACCTGCAGAGACACAAAAGAGGTACAGGAGAAAGTAATGAAAATTTGGGGTCCTCTTACAGCTGTCTGAAGGCAAATCTGACAATCCCCTTCCCAACAAGATGTGAAATTTTCTGCCCCGATGCCCAAAAGCACAGATCGGATTGGACAAGCTGCCCGGGACACAGCAACAGAGAGACGGATCTTGAAGGAGAGTGTTAAATTCCACTGACTAAATGCTGTGTTTTAGTCACATTGGAAAAGCTTAGTCATGCCTGAATAGTGGTTACGGGCTAAAGTTAGAGACTTGCCGGTACCTGACGTGGCCAAGCAAGAAGCCAGGGAAAGTCTGATAAAGAGAATTCTTGGAGAGTTTCTAACAGCTAAAAGGAGCTGAAATATTTCCTGGGTTATTTGGTTTCTTGTTCTGCTGCCTGTTCAGTTGATCCATTTAGAGCTTTAGCAGAGATTTTATTATTAGTTAGTAATTATTATTATTATTATTATTATTATTATTATTATTATTATTATTATTATTATTATTTGCTTATTTATTTATTTTTAGGAAGATGCCTGTAATCTAGCGGGGGGAGCCCTTAAGAAGATGTCCTTTTTGGAGGCTGCGTTCAGTGTCTCTGAGCACAAAGCACCAGCTCTCAGCGTCTTCCCCCCTTGCGCAAAGTAGGGATGACGGTGCAGCCGTGCAGCTGGAGAATCCTTCGAGACCTATAGAATCAGTGCTCCACGGAAGTGGATGTTATAGAAAGAAAAAAAAAAACAAACCAAACAAACGAAAAAAAAAAAACACCACAAAAAATACTGAAAAACCTTACTGTGCCCTTGAAGTCATTTCATTTCATGCTGCATATGCGACGAGAAAGGGATGGAACTGTAGCCCTGTGGTTTTAAACTAGTTCTTTCTAACTTTCCGCATTTAATCCAGCTACCTGCGAAATCAGCGTAATGACGAGACCAAATTTTTTTTTTTATTTATTTATTTATTTTTTAAAAAAAAAAGGAAAACCTGGAAGGAAGTCCCGTTTTAATCGACTCCTTGAGCTTGATGCTGCCTGCTTTCCGTTTTCACACGTAGGCGCGCTTGCATCAGCCCCCCCATTCTCTGGAAGTGGCTGCGCTTTCCCTCCAGCTGGCAAGGTGCAAAGGGCTCTGTAGAAGTGGTCTAGGAAGCAACCCGCACCCTCCCCGGAGACCAATTACTTTTGAAATGTGCCTGATCGTTCGCTGCTGCCATCTCCCCCTTCCCCAACCTGCCCCCACCTTCCCCCCGTCGCTCATTGTGCTGTTGTCACTGAGACACCTGATCAGCCCTAATTCTTGCTTTTATTTGAATTAGGGTGCCACCAATCTTGGATCCATGTCAGGGCCCATGTAATGCCTTTGGGCAACACTGGGGATTAGATTAGCATTTTGGTGTTGTTCTAAAGCCACATGGTCAGCATTATAAGGATCCCATTAGAGATAAAGGGACCGGTTACACAAAGCCTAAGAAATATAAGGGCCAGAGGAGGTTGATGTAATTGGCTGATATTAGAAAGTGCTTTAATTAATGAAAGCATACTGTGGTTACTACCCCTTTTTTATAGTTTAACATGCCTCTTAATTACATTCTCAGTTGTTCGTTTACACTGAGCATGTCTTTCAGGACTGCCAAACTCTTCAGGGAAAATGAAGCAAGTATGTTGTACTAGGTTGGCCAGCCTCACAATTCAAACCCCCGTTATTGGCTGATAGAAGTAGTCTAGCCAGGGAAAAAAAAAAAAAGAAAAAGAAAAAAAAAAGGAATGTTTGCCTAATCAAACCGTCCCAGAAATGACAGGATGAGGAAAAATGAATAATTGGCAATTTAGGGGGGGGGGCATGAGACAGACTGCCTTGTGCGTAAGACCTTTGTTAGAAATACAAATATGTATATTCCCGATGTCAGGGAAATGCATCTTCCAGCAGTTTTGCAAGCGAGGGCTGCCTCAGCTCAGAAGGGCGGATCTTGGCAATGCTGCTTCCACTTTGCAGTAAAATGATTACACAAATTTGTGTTCTTGACCCGTTCGGTCCACCTGCGATATTCCCCCGAGTTTGCTACGCATTTCGTGTACCTACACTTATTATTTAATTGTTGGGCTTTCTTAACACATGTGAAAACATGATGCCAGAGCAATCTTTCATTCCCAGGGCAAACTCCAACTTTTACTTTTCTTACTTTTTTTTCTGTCAATTCACATGGTCTCAGGAAAAGAAGGGTTTACGCTTAACGAAAAAAAAAAAAAACAAAACAACACAACTCTTCACAGAGCCCTAAGCATTAACATTCACAGGATGATTATTTTTAAACAAAGATCCTAATCCGTGGTTTACGAATTTAGGTGTCTGTCAACAGTGTCTTTTTGATCAACTGTCTGTAGTCCAGTGGGAAATAACAGACGAGCTGTAAATAAATGCAGGTTAGCATTTAATCAGCAATAAGCTATCCGTAAAGTTTGCGAGAATAAACTTAGAGTGGCAACTACTGGTGTCATAGTAGGATGTATTCTGCTGCTGCTGTTCTTTTATGTTTTTCATATTATGTATATTTCAAAGCTGTTCCAGCAGCTTTCTTAAATGTCTTTTTAAGTAAATAGATGCGAAGATATGTCTTCACGTATTAAATTATTTCAATAGACAGAAAGTAAACGTTGCTTCAATCTTAAGACTACAATGTTCATTACTATTAGTATGCAGGGCTCAAGCTGTTGGCTCATTTAGGGCTTTCATAGTAGGGCGCAGCTAAACAAAGCAGTACTTTCCCACCATCGGAGATGATCGACACACTGAATTTCGGGTTACAGATATGCAACTACAGAAAAAAAAACCAAAGGACGGGCGGGCGCACTTCAAGGCCAGCATGTTTTGTTGCATTAAAATTGTCTGGGAAGAGGTATTTATAAGATGTAACATCATGTGTTTGCAAAATTGCTCATAGAGAATTTTAATTTCTGGTCACGTCCATGAAGCAGTATCTCTGCTTGATATTCAGTAAACCCGCCAACATAGCACCGTAGAAAGTAACTGAAATGTCCTAGATTAAATTAGTCACCAATTTGGATATTGATTTAATAAAAAATATGAAGAGAACAGAAAACAAAGGTATCTCTTTTTTAAAGTGCTTTCAAATCAAGCTCTGTCTTCCTGGGTAGGACAGGACCTGAAGAAACAGGAATTTCTGTGTATTTTATAGACTGATAATACCTCGTCAAAGCAGCAGCAATTGTACTCCACAGATGAGTTCTCAGAAGAAATTTAGTACCTGTGCTGTTCTGCTAGATAAACAGAGAAATTCACCCGTTCATGAGCTTAATATGCATCTTAAGTCCCTTCTGGCTTTAATCATCAGTTTCATTTTGGATTCCCAATATCTGAATTAATTGCAGGTGTCTGCTTCCAACAAGAGTATAGTCCTTAAATTATACATGTCAGTGCATCACTTACACCGTGTCACTTCCCGTTAAATTTCTTCTCACTGTAAGTCTGTGTAACACAATGTGACATGATAGAAGTGTGCTGGCATGGTGCAGTACCTCAAAAATAAATACAAAGTTTTAGGATGTTATATCCTACTGATCTTTCGATTTATCTTTGGAGGACTAAAATGAGTAGATAATAGTTCACCGGGAAAGATCTTGACGGATAGCTGAGGTGAAAAGGAGTCAGGTGGTGATCCTGAAGCTGGCACAATTCTGCTGTGAACCGAAAACACCTAGAAAAATATACTCTTTAAAAATGATCAGAATACCTGCTCGTCCACACGATACACATAATAATAAATTGGAAGGGTCATGACACTTAGATAGAGAAATATACAAAGGGAAAGGACTCCATCCAGTTTGCTTCCGTCAGAGTCAAGATGTGGAGTTGATCCCTGTCTTAAATAACCTCGTATCCCAAGTAGCGTCTCCCTCAGCAGCTGGTATTGAGCAAGAACCAAACGCTCAGCTACATCACCATGCAACAGCGGTTAAACGAGAGCCTCATAAAGATGCTGTAATTGCAATCGGGTCTCCGGGATGCAGGGAATCTAAATCCTGTCTTGACTGAACCATGCAGCTTTGGTAGCGCAGTAAAACTTGGGAGGAAACGTTACATAAAAGGTAATCCTCAGTCACTTAGGAATTGTGGTGTTATGAAAGACTTAATTTCTACTGTGCCTAATACAGGAAATAACTACTAATTACTTCAACCTTTATACTTAATTTTGGAAATATGGGAATTACGAGACTAATTGGGCACCAGTTTGTGAGGGCTTTGCCGCTACAGAATCCTCAGCTGGAAAACTTTTCAACATTAACAGGGGAAAACATTAAATCTACCATTCTAGCTACAGTATTGCTGCAGTAGTTAATATAGAACGTGTATGTATCTTTAGTCATAAAAGAGAAAATTATCTGCGGTTATTCCGTTCATCTGCCCTATAGACACGTTTTTCCTGGAAAAACTCCATGTCTGCTCCTCATTGAAAAATTAATAAAAGAGAGAAGGAGCTAAGCTGGACTGAACTCAAGACTGCACTAGCCTTTGGCAGGCCTTTCGAGGTAGAGGCACTATCAATCTACTCTTTATCATCTCTTCTGTAGGTCTCACCTCGCCCCACAGCAGCTGTCGGCATGAACAGTGAATGCCTTCCCACTTAGGCAATGGATCTGCTCAGCTGTCCATGAACAGACCCATCTCTAATATCTCATCCAGCAGACCGACCCTCTGCCTTTAGCCAGGTGCTCAAATGAGCTGTTACTACATTTTTCCAAGAAAATTACCCTGTTTTCTCAGCAAACTGACATTCAACCGCTCTCCTCCCCTTGCTCTCCGCAGTCTTCAAAAAATTGCCAGCCTCGTTCTTGCGCTTAGCAGACCACAAAATGGAGCCAGCCCAAATTCTCCCAGAGGTCATGGTACATTCAGGAAGAGACAGAACCATTACTGATACAGAACCGGTCTGATAAGGGTATTTTGATAGACTGGGACTAAGGATCATGCTTATCTTGATGAGCGAGAGGTTCCCAGCTCTCCCATCCTGAGAGAAAAAGGAATCTCCTGGATTTTGGATTAAATGAGAAAAGTTTTGTGCTCTCACGAATCAGAGGTGTCCAGTGACGAAAATGGAGAACTATGAAAAGAGACTAAAAATAAACACTTATTCTGCAGATTTAAGACCCCCTGAAATCTAAACATCTTGACTACCAGCTCCAGCGAGTTTGTGGACCAATCTAGAACAAAAGGTCTCGTGGCACTGCATATTTTGGATGCATCCATTTTGTCCATGCCTGACCACCTCTCTTCGTTGAAGTAACCCAGCACGATGCCATCTAAGCTAAGGGCAACGTGCTTATCTTGTGACCCTTGAATCCACATAAAACCTGAGCAGTCCTACCACAAGCTGGACACCAAAGTGACTTTGACAGAGTATGTCTCGCACTTTCTCCCTGAGGATAGTGATGTGGTGGCTGTAATTATCTGTAGGGCTGGGATTGAGCCTGTTTGGAAGACAAGCAGTCAGTTCCAGTACTGTAACTGATCTCGGACCTGATCCTTCTTGTCCCATTTACGACAAAAAACTGTTAGCATATCACGTTTTCAGTTCCCACAGTGTTTTGTCAGTCAAACCCAAAGCCGCCTTCTCTGAAGTTCACCACTGCATATCTCTGAAATGAAAAGAGGTGTCCTGCTCAATACACAGATATTATTTGTAATCCCTTTACAAGATATTAGGGATCTCCACTTTCACCCCAGTTTATTTATCCCCCAGTCTCCAAGAGTTGGCAGGTAACCATTGAGCAAGTAGTTCAACAGCAGCAACACCCAACCAGCCTGGCAGGAGAGCACAATTCTTCTTTGTATGGATAATTGTCGCTGAAAGGGCTGACTTCTCCAAGAAAGGCAGAAAAGAGAAGTAAAATAGCAAGGTGGTGGCAAAGGCCACAGGAGTGGGAGTCCTAGAAGCAGTCTGAACCCGGGACCTAACACAAGACGCTTTTGATGTATCTCCAAGACAGCATTTGCAAAACATCGACCGCAGATGTTGCCCTACAGTCAGAGAGTCAGAGGTTCATATTACAAATGAGTAAAATATTTGGTTGAACCGGCTTACAGGTGTCTCTCTGTGTTTTTCTTTTTAGTTACTAAGGGAGAATTTTCATGAGAATTTGACTCAAAATGCTTCGTAGTTAAGTATAAAGTGATAGATGCCTTATAAATACATAAAGCACAGAGATAAAATAGAGGTGAAAAAAATGAATTGCAATTTACTTAGTCATTTCAGAAACTGTCTACATCTCTTCAGCAAATTAGACTTGCACACTTTATGAGTCCTCTCACCCTTTAGTGAACTCGTCTTTGAAGTTTCAGTATTAAAAGTAGAATCAGAATCATGCAAATAATTTTTTTTTCTTGCTCTTGGATCTGCTGCTGCTCTCAGAAATGCTGTAGGCAGTCTGCTATGTGCTAGAAAGACTAATTTACTGGAGAAGTTACCAAGTCTACACACTCACAAACTATGAAATAATCCAAGTATAACAGTGGTGCACTCCCTTATGTGTATTTTTCATTTCTACAATCTTTGTAACTATTTCATTTATTAGATTGGGATGAGCTACCATCATGTTCCCTTTCACCTGCCTAAATCTAAAATCTTTCACATCAAGTTTACACTGTCCTTCATTTCAGCCAAGTCAAATTTATGTTAGCAAATAGACATTCAGAGATCTTATATTAATGGTTGCTTAGATATAAACAGGTGAGGCCTACAGATGAGTTCTGAGTTTTGGGAAAAAACATGTTCTGACGTCAGATCCAAACTTTGCATATCACACCTAATTTTTAGCTGGCTTTAATTGACATGTCATAGGCTTGGAGGAATATAACACTTCACTCTGACCCTAGGTAACTAGGTTGAAACTAGTGTAGACAAAAATAATTTGTCCACATCTCTGTAATTAAAATGTTTATGCACATATGTGTGTATGTGTATGTATTTATATTTACACATCACATCTAGATGTGATGGAATGTTTTCTGCAGATGCCAAATTTGCATGTGGGGGAAGTTCAATAAGGATGTTTAGGGGGCTCTTAATTTAAGTTTACCAAGCTTAATTCAAGCAGAATTTCAGTCATTTCATCAAAATCACTTAATGCTTATCTGCTGACAGCTTGTTGGTGGTCTCCAGTGAGCTCATATCTTACCAAAATAAGGCTGTCGTTCATGTGCATCATTATGTCCGTCTCCTCAAAGACAGTAGTCTGGGTTTTCTTCACTGCAGTTACACCTCTAAATAAGGCTGTCTAGGCTGAGCAATTTCTGCTTTTGCTCTGTCTTGAGTGCTTGAAGGATTATTTCATGTTGTCAATACAGAACATTTTGTAATTATGAGCCTTATACCACTTAAAAGTGCTAAAAGCTTTGAATGTTTTCCTCTGCATTAGTTGGACCACTTCATTTAAAAGGTTTTATTTGTGACTCACGGTCAACTGATACAAAGTAGAAGAACCCTCTGATGGATTGTTTAATGAGTATCTTTGCCTTAAAAATCCGCACCCCGTAGCCAGCATCCCAAGGTATTCCGTGGCTCCTGCAGGCATCACAGCCCAGCAGCTGGGCAGCAAGAGTCAGTTGGGAGACCCTGCATGCCCTCTGAGCAAACACATCGCACCAAATTAAATTAACAGAGTTGCCGTTTCCAAGCCGGAGTTGGGGTATTTTAGGCAAAAGTGGACGGGGAGCAGAAAAACTTATGACCAGTCGCCCTCTTCATGTAAACTTACCTTAAATGAGCTAAGCTAGCCAATGGGATACCTAAGCAGGAGGAGAAGAAGAAGCAGAGAGGACAGGATGGCATCTGAAATCCTCTGTTAGGTTTTAGGGGGTTGAAAAACAGAGCAGCTATCACACTTTTCCATTCAGAAAAGTAGAAATTCATGTTACCTTTTGTTTCTTTTTTTTTTTTTTTTTTTTTAGCTAAAATTATCACCAGGAGGAACCAGATATGGACAATATGCCCTTTTTACCCTTAAAAGGTTCCTGGGAGCTGAGAACAGGGACTTGTGTTTAAAGGATCATGAACACACCAGGATGAATGCTGAGAAACTTGACCGTCAAAAAAAATAATAAAATGGACTGCTGGGGAAACCAGGAAAAGTGTTGAAAACAGCCCTTTCTGTGACTTTCTGTGACTACACCTGCTCTAGTCTCTCTCCTCAGACCCTCCTCAGGGTGGGTCTCCAGCTGCTGGAGCGGCAGGACAAGAATAAATTGGGGGATAAAAATACGAAAAGGCAAGTAAGGCAAGGTCTGAATCATTCTCTTTCCTCTTCAAGGGAAACAACCCTCGTCGTGTAATGAATCAACTTCACTGACAACAAACTTTCACAGGGAGGAAATACTAAGCTTTCTCAGAAATAATCTCTTTTTTTTTGGTAAGATTTTGCTAGGTTAAATACAGCTCTGTACCAGTGCACACCAGCACTTTGTATTCCTCCCAGTATTTTCATTTAAAAGGGAGTTGCTGTGCAAAATAACGTCCTTGTCTGTCCCTTCCTCATACAAACCTCCAATCAAATTTAATAAAGCTAGTTTGATACAATGCCAGCCTACACTTGGTTTACCCTTGGTCGACTTTAATAGGGTCAAAAATATTTTCGCATTGGCAGTGTACGCATTAATCATTTTTCCAGAGGATTTAGAAAATTGGAAGAGACAAGGCCAAGCAAAATTTTAAATTAATTGGGCCTACCCCAGCATTCAGGGGGTCACCTTGTGTCAGTTGTCCCACATTTTCCAGGTCACGAAGTTCCAGTGTATCCTACAGCTGCCATGAGGAGAGACCCGTGCTGTGGGCACACAAAGGTGAAAGAATTTCTCCCAGAAAGTGCGAATTTTCCTACGGGCAACCACAACAATTGCAGCTTCCAGATTGTCGCCAGACACCAACCACTTAAATAATGCATGCTCGGCTGACGCCTGTACTTGGTGCATTTTCTAATCGAGTAGTCAGGAAAATTTGCAAACACTCTGTCATTTACCATAAATCCGCTGCCTGCTTACAACTACAGAGTAATTAATTTTAGTGCTGCTCAGAATTATTAATTTCAGCTGGGAAATCTGTCTTCACAATCGTTGCTGTTTTCACCCTCCCTTGCCTTTTTTCTTTTTTTTTCTTTTTTTTTCTTTTTTTTTTTTTTTTGTTTCCTAATATTCTAGCTAGGGGTTGGAACATCAAAGCGCTATTCTTACAAGGGAAAGACTGTTTGTGGCGATGTTAATATGCTATTCCAGTGTGACACCAATAACTGCTTCAACATTTCTGATTGTAATCTGCAATAATGCCCTCTCAGCATCTGGCTGCCTGGCCAGATGTAGTTGGCAATGCTAAGGGAGGGAAGCAAGCGAAAGACTTTCTTTGGAGATGTAATTAATTTATTAGGCTCTAAAAGGGCTTACTGTGTGATAAGGAATGCGTATACCTTTTAGTTCACGGTTTTATTCAGAGGAGCAGAGTGTCACAGCCTAAGTGCTGAAAATAACTGGAGGCAAGAAAGTTAACGTTAAATGGTTTATCATCTGTTTAAACATTCTTAGCGTTTAACCCATAGGATTAATAAGCTTTTTGGCACAAGAAAAAAATGATATCTTGCAGATTTATTCGCAAACCTCGAAGTTATGAGAGCACCAGAAAGGAAATCTCTGTAATTACTGCTTAGTATTTACAATTCTGCAGACACAAGGAATATTGCTTGTTCAAGTGGTTTACCCTCGTTTGCAAGGTGGACTTGAAGTTTCATCAGCAAGTATTCAGGAAAGTGTACAGTCCAGGTCCAGGCTGCATCACATCCACTGCAACCAGAGAAGTTCTGCAGCTGGCAATTCTTCGTAAAACTATCCATTCCCATCAGAGTTTTGAAATAATCGTACTGGCCGTCCTGTAACCTCATATGACATGTTGGCTCTTTCATTTCCACTCTATGATTGTATTAAAAAATAATGTTCAACTGGAAGAAGAAAGAAAGAAAGAAAGGAAGAAAGAAAGAAAGGAAGAAAGAAAGAAAGGAAGAAAGAAAGAAAGGAAGAAAGAAAGAAAGGAAGAAAGAAAGAAAGAAAGAAAGAAAGAAAGAAAGAAAGAAAGAAAGAAAGAAAGAAAGAAAGAAAGAAAGAAAGAAAGAAAGAAAGAAAGAAAGAAAGAAAGAAAGAAAGAAAGAAAGAAAGAAAGAAAGAAAGAAAGAAGAAAGAAAGAAAGGAAGGAAGGAAAGAAAGGAAGGAAGGAAGGAAGAAAGAAAGAAAAGAAAGGAAGGAAGAAAGGAAGGAAGGAAGAAAGGAAGGAAGGAAGAAAGGAAGAAAGGAAGAAAGAAAGAAAAGAAAGGAAGGAAGAAAGGAAGAAAGGAAGGAAGGAAGAAAGGAAGGAAGGAAGGAAGGAAGGAAGGAAGGAAGGAAGAAAGAAAGAAAAGAAAGGAAGGAAGAAAGGAAGAAAGGAAGGAAGGAAGAAAGGAAGGAAGGAAGGAAGGAAGGAAGGAAGGAAGGAAGGAAGAAAGAAAGAAAGAAAGAAAGAAAGAAAGAAAGAAAGAAAGAAAGAAAGAAAGAAAGAAAGAAAGAAAGAAAGAAAGAAAGAAAGAAAGAAAGAAAGAAAGAAAGGAAGGAAGGAAGGAAGGAAGGGGAAGAAAGAGAAAGAAAGAGAGAAGGAGAGAAAGAGAGAAAGAGAGAAAGAAAGAAATCATCGTCAAAGTAAAAAAATCATGTAAACATGAGTCACTAAGAGATTAGACACGGTTAAGTATTTCAGGATGTTTGTGGTTATCTTCATCTAAACAATACTGATAGTTTTCTGGGGATGATTCTGCCTCCAACTGTTCCCAAGTCTCTGTAGGACTGCCCAAAATGAAGTTGATACTCGTTTTGTAAGAGCTGTAACCCTTTGATACCAAGCTGACTGTTTTCCTGTCATATGAATCAGTTTAAATGTTAATGAAATTAACTCCTGGAGAGCGGCACAGTGCCATCATTAATTATTTAAAAAAAAACAAAAAACAAAAAAAAAAAACAACCAACCAACCAGAAATCTGATGCAGTTTGTTTCTGCATTTGGTATCCACGCTTGCAAGAAAAAGGAGAGATTACGGACACTTAGTGAGCAGCAGCATGCAAATAATGTAATGGGAAAATGTTAAAAGGAGGACCCTCCACCTGAGGGGAGCGTTCCACAGAAACACCGCATAAAAACACCACCTATGCTTCCTCATCGGTTTCACGTGTGAATTAAGTGACACATTTAGCCCTGAAACAAAAATTAGCACCGAATTACTGTGCGATTACATTGAAATTTGGATCTGGTGCATCTGTGGTCGATCGGCTACATTGGACCCTAAAACTGACACTCCAGATTTTTAAGAAACACCCAGAAATACGCCCGTTGACATCAAGAACCTACTCGATAGCATCTATGTGGGACATTTGAAAATAGAAATTGGCAGAAAGCTCTAAGCGTATCTATTTGGTAGACTATTAAAACAACACGCTGATGAAAACTGTCATGCAGCTGGGATCTTCTCTTTAATACTGCAATTAATTTTTTTAACAAAACAGAGGCTGAGTCTTTAAAAGGGCAGGACTCAGTTGCGAGAAAAAATGCAAACATTATGACACTAAGCCAGGAACAAAATAACGTTCAAGCCTGTTAATTAATCATTACAAAATACTGAATTGCAGCGTTAGATGAGCAATGTTTCTGGTGGGATAAAATATTATGGGATTATGTCTCATGAAGAGATGAGGTACTGTGCTTTAAATGTACATATGTAATATATATGCATAAATATCTCAAAGTAATTGTTTCCAAATGATGCTATTAGTGATGTATGACATTACTCATGTTACCCCTTTTATTAATCAAAAACATTTTAATTTAATTCAGGATATTTTGCTTAAGAGCAGCACTTTGCTGCTCGTCATTGTATTTTGACAGCAAACTGAATTCTTGTTCACAAGTATAGGATTTGTTTAGCTCCAGGCATCTGTGTTTGGATTACGAGAATGCTGATTGGTTCACTGCCAGGGGCACAAAAAGGTCAAGCTGTCCTTTTTTAAAGGCGCTTTTTTTCCCTTCCCCCCCCCTTTTTTTTCCTTTTTTTTTCTTCTTTTTTTTTTTTTTTTTTTTTGCCTAAGAGTTTGGCTCATTAATCAGAGTTAAAAGAAAGGGGAAAAGGCAGTGACTTGAAATCATTTGATTCTTTTTTCAAGGGGTATTTTAAAAAGCAGAACTCAATGTTAGTGTTAGAGGTTGAGTAGATGTTTGTGTGGATCATACTGACATACTTCTGACAGGTGACCTGAAACCTTTCAAACTGACATCTGTCACAGAGACAGACAGAGGTTTTTTAGCCTCAGAGCCTGTTTTCATGACATTTCATTTTTCATCAGATTTTGAGAGAAGGGAAAAAAAAAGAAGATGAACTTGAAAAAATCTTGCCAGGGGCAGAAAATGAGATCAGGTTTTCTGCAGCTGTCTAACTCACCTTTAAAGGTTAGAGGTCCAGGCAAAGTGAAGAAAAAGGTCTCATTTTGATGTTATTAGCTAAAAGGACAGATTACTTCTTTAAGTGTATTTCTACAGTTGCATAGCCAGTATAGGACATTATAGAGGTGTAGGTAGTTAAGGATGGCTTGGGTTAGCCATTACAAATCCTGATTTCCAGCATTTACTTGCTCTTTGCACTGAGCTGAAACTTAGGGCACAAGTTTAACTCCTATGCGGGTTTGAGCCGAAAACTGCAAATCTCCATCATATGGATAGTATTATATGATAAAATATGAATCCATATTTAGCTTCTGGTTTCATTTTATTCAAATGCGTGTTAGGAAACCGTGACCTCTATTTCAAACTAAAATGGATGCAGACACAGACACATGAAACGCAGGCACCATAGCAAGGCTACATTTCAAAGTTTAACTTTACTGAAGGCACTCCCGAGCCAGATTGAACTATCCAGAAATCTTTTCTCCCGTGCCTTTCCCAGTGGTCACCATGGTCCTGCTGGACTGGAAGAGGAAGGTCACCCCAACAGAAACGCCTGCTTTTTCCACATCTGCCACATAATAGCTCCAGACCAAAGTCACGGCCTGGACCAGCTTCCTTCTGTCACACTGGGATGGGAGAGGCGACAAAGGTCTAGAGCAGCACCCACTTTGTACCAACACGCCTGAGGCTGATCACCAGCTACCTTCCATAAAGGCATTGACTCAGGCGCATTTAGGCCACCATAACCCTGAAATCTTGAAACACTCCTAGAAAAGAGATGAGAAAACCTGCACATCAGGCTACAAGTGGGCAGCCAGTGGTGCTCCTGTCCCACCAGAGATGTGCCAGCTGGGTCGCTGGGGTGAAGCAGGAAGCCTACAATACCTGTAGGTTTGTAGGTAGTCGTCACTACCAGTAAATACAAGCTGAACTTTCTCCAACATGCCTATTACACCGTGGGGTAGCAACAGGCAGGACAGATCGAGAAGTCAGGTTGTTGTCCCTGGGAGGACAACAGGACCAACACTTAATTGTACTTCAACTGGTGTGGGAAGACGTCTTCAGTACTTCACTACTGTCAGCCACCAATTCTTGCTGAAGCTAGGGAGGCTTCATCAACAAAATCTTGCCCAAAACTCAACGGGTTTTTGCTGCTGGCTTGGGATTTCAGGATGTGTTTGTAAAAATTATGTATTACTTTAAACCTAAGCCAAAAGAGAGCTGAATTATATTTTTCTCACCATGCATCCGATCCCACTGAAGTTAAGAAACTACGTGAACGGCATCAGTCATTGTTTGGCACTCAGGATGTAGGAGTTAAAATTAAATCCAGTATTTTCATGCACTGCTACATCACAGAAGGCACAGGTTTGCACCTCTGCAGAAATTACTGGTGCCTGCATTATTTTGAACAGTTGAGAAAACTTGAGAACAGCTCAAGAGTTATACTATAATCCAATATATAGCATCAACAAAATCCTAAATTGGACGGAGCACCCCAAGCAATCCAGCAGCTGTTGGTTTGTGCGTACCCTGTCACCCCGACTTCAGTCCTTTTGTCTCCTAAACCTTGCATACGGTGCAGTAACCAGCAGCACTGTGCTCCTGGTTATTGTGATAAATAAGTTGCGAACACCTATATTACAGTCTTAATGGTACTCATAGACACCGACTGAATAAATGCTCTCCTGATTCACCTCAACACTTAGCAATTTAGTTGAAAGGAATTTGAGGCATCAGATAAAGGTAGAGAAATGTGCTATGTTTCCTTATGAACAGTAAACCAGTTTTAAATCAGTTCTGAATCTGTGTGACAGTCTTTCGTGGAACTCTTTCCTTTCTCTTTGCTCTATTTTTAAAAAATAGAGGTGGACACCCACTGTCATAGCTTCAGCTTAACATTCTCCACCTGGGATATATCCAACACTATACAAAGATGATGTTAGTGTTAGAACACAACCATGTTAGTGTTCTGCCTCACCAGATCCTTGGGCTTCCTTTTTTTCTTTTTTTTTTTTTTTTTTTTTAACAGTCTGTCCTCGTCTGATCAAATGTGGGTTCAGATAATCCTTTTTATCCATTTGGTGTAAAGGGTGTTGGTCAATATTGCAAGAGTGCAAATAGTAAGATTTTTCCTTAACCAACTTAATACCAGGGACCATCAGAACATATTTTATCTACGTATGCTACACAATAGATGCGAATTCAAAGACTATGCTAGGTCATGTCTGAGGAGAGAATAAGCCTGTGGAGGGAGAGAGAAGAGTGGCGCCGAAGAGCTATGTCTCCAGAGTGCCAGGCTTGAACTCCAGATGAATTTTCACAGGTGTTTTATAGTGTTGTAACTTTAAAATCATCCTTGAGGAGGTAATCCTTAGCCAGGTAATTCTGCTGCTGCCATGGACCCAACCTGTGTCAAGCACAAGTTAATGATAATGTAGAAAACCAGCAAGGACTTATAACCTCAATGAAATTCCTGTTAGCATCTGTGCAGGAGCACATGTCTGTGGGGAAATCTTATCTCTTACTCTTGCCGGACAAGAAGAATTCAGACAGAGCTGCGCACGATGCATTTAAGTGCTCTGCAGAACATGTAAAGCACAAGAATTACATGGCAGCAAGAATGGGCAATATGGAAAGATGGAGAAGATTGAAAAATCAGATAGTATGTTCTTAGGAAAAAAGTGCCTCTGGCTTTATGTGGGCTGTGATTGTGCAGTTTCACACATCTCAAGAGAAATCACTCTTGAGGTTAAGAAAAATATCAGTGGGAAAGGTAATGGAGTTTGGAGGTAAAAGAGCTACAATTCTGAAAGTGTAGGTTATTTTTTCACAGGAGAGCAGGATACCAATCTGAGAAGTCCAAGCTGATCATATAGGGCCTTTGAGTGGTAACAAGAGAGCTAAGCCCATCAAATAGGAATGAATTAAATGCTGGGAGAATAAAGAAGGAGTCCAGCGTAGTTTAGAAAATCACCGTCTGGTATTTCCAGTGCAAAAATCTCTGCCATTTTTAGCAAATCAAGAAGAAAAGGTGGGGGGAAAGAGTATTTAGTGTCATACAATGTATTCGGATTGCTATTAGTTATTGGTTTTATCCAGGGATGAAAAATTAAGCATGCGTTTAGAACAAAGCTGATGCTAGACATAAAATACACGATAATAGTGCAGGTATGCATGTTGCTTTCCATTCCTCTAGAGGGTATGATTGTACTCTTATGGTATTGAGTTTGAAAGGGCCTGGATTCTCTCAGCTCCTACTGAGGTTAGAGAAAAAACCCGAGCATTCGACAGCTCTGAAAAAGCAAATGTTTGTACTAAAGATGAACAGCCATTTTCATCATTGCAAAAGCATTTGAACCATGGCCTCATACATGGCCTTCAGGAAATTTCTCTTCCCGCCTTTTTCCTGTATTTTCCCCATGTGAAAATGTGGTGAGGGAAACCTGGCCTTGTCTTCTGGTTTGATGATTCCATATGTAGTAACAGGAATTCAGAGTCATCACCAAAAGTAAGATTGTTAATGGTTAACAGCCATTTAACATCTATGTCCATCCGTAGACTTCAATGTTTGTAAGACAGATAGACAGCCAAAAGAGGTATATAAGAATGTCACATTAGAGCGATAAGTAAAGTTAAGCTTTGTAATACTGCTTTTTTCATGTCAGTTGCACATCGATGGTGAGCATGGGAACTGGAGATGAGTCATGAACTTCCATTTCTTAGTTCATTGAAGAAACATCAGCTGTCTGATGTGCATTGGTGCCTTAGCCTATTCTTGCTCAGAATTACTTCTGATTTTCTTTTCGGTGCCTAGCACATTACAGGAAAGTTTGTTGCAAAGATTTGCACAGTTAATTGCAAAAATGAGCTGAATACATCTATTCCAATACAACACTTCTAATTTCACAGTTTAATAGACAAATTGGAATTTTGATCTTAACTTTTGTCAATATTCACTGGAAAGTCTTGGATCTCTGGATATGAAACTATTCAGAAAAAGGCTGAATACACGTGAATGGGATTTTTTTCTTAGAATTATTCACCTACATTAAAAGTCTGAAACCAATAACTTAACAAAAATTTCCAAAAAAAACCCAAATCCTAAAATTATGAGAGTTCAACAGAAACTAATTTTCCGCAATAAATCTATTTCTGGGTCTTACTTTTAGAAGTCAAGTAATTCTTAAGCGCTAAATAGGAAAAACTAGTTCTACAAAAGAGTTTACACTAAAAATTATTATGGGATTATTTTCTTACATTGCTATGTCATGCCAAAATAGACAGCTATGTCTAAGGATTGCTTTAGGATCAGGAAATTTACTCCCTTGGTTTCCTGACTTTTGTTCTCTTCTTATTCTGTCCATTTCAAAAGTTTGCTATTTTCTTCGAGCATCTGCTTACACCGAGGCAGGAGCAGAGCTTCTTAAAAACAATTTTTTGCTTCATCAGTGGCAGTATATTGGTTCAAGAGAAGCTGCCATGATTTTTAATACAAATAAAGTTCCTCAAGGTCTTACAATGGCCATGGGAGAACTGTCTTTCCACACCTGTGAAATTAAGCCAACTGTGTTTATCATGCTGTTCGTTAATAGAACGATGCAGCATGCACTTCTTAGAAATTGAAACCTCTGCTATCTTGCAAATTTTTGGCTAAAATCTTGAACAGAGGCTATCCGAAGATGCTTCTGAAAAAAAAAGGTAACAATGCGAGCCCAGTATGGAGTTACAATGCAAAGTTTTGTGATATAAAATTTAAATTATCCTCTAATATCGGAAAACCTCTTATATTAAACTAAGCCCCTGCCAACTCTCCTACCCTGAATGTGAGATTCACCCACTGGTCTTCACAGCCACCTGCCCCACTACAGCCTCTACACCTCATCTCTTTGCATGCCTGGCCTGTCCGAGAGCCGCGCACCTTGGTCTAATGAGGATTGAATTAGGTTATGGCGAACAAGAGTCTTTACCAAATATTATTCTATGCTGATCAGGTATTTTACAACATTTCTGGTTCTTATTTGCCACGAAGGCTGGGAGTTTGAGACTTTCCTCTTCTCCCCCGTTCTCTGAGATACGAAGCAGGATCAGATACATGTTGCTTCTTCGGGAAAAAGGAAGAGCAAAAAAAAGGAAAAAAAGGAAAAAAAAGTCTTGAGACTGCATGGTGTCAACAATTTGCTGAAAGGTCAAATAAATAATGTGGGGGTATGTATATATAACAAAAGCTGACTAGAAAAAGGCCTCTCTTACAGAAACAATGTTCAGCCAAGAAACGTTGGGCTGGTGTGGAGCATCTATCTTGAGAGAGCAATATTGCTGTAAAGTTCATCAAGATAAAACCCACCTGAAACATTTCCTTTTACACTTTATTTAACATCTGTAGTCCTCTGTATGCTGTTTCTCTCACACAGGTGTGTTTATACAGATGGAATTTATCATAAGTAGAGAGGATGTTAAGTACAACTGGAATAAATCTGGGTTACCTTTTAATGGGAATTAAATGAATAAATAATTTAAATAGAAAACCCTTTTGAAGATTTCTTTTAAATCCTTTGGGCAAGGTGTTGCTGATATGATGCAGAGGCTGGAAATTCTTTGAGTTAATGTTTTGGGATATAGGCAGAAGTACCAATCAGCTGATAATTTGCAAGATGTGTGGGTTCCCAGATGGGGTATTGCTCTTCAAGGCTGTGCTCAGTGAATCTTAAAGGAAGATGGGAACTAGACACTAAACACTCCACCAGTGTTTAACTACCACCCATTAGCCACCACAGCAGTCTTTGTTTGCCAGGAAGAAGTGGGGATTTTTTCTTCTTTTTGTTTGGGTTTTTTGGTTGGTTTTTTTTTTCTGAAGATGTAGTGCTCTATGAAGGAGGATGGAAAAGTCCTTGGAGAAGTTGCTCTGTACGCTCCTGCGTGTTGTGATGTCTCTCAAATACAGATCAGAGACAGTGGAGACTGAGAAGTTTTGACACATTCTTCATCTATAATGCATGTGAAAGCAAGAGGAAGCCCGTGGCTCAATGTCACCTCCCACATGAAAATAATGCTGATGCCTGAATGGTAGGCTTGGACGCTGCGGTTAAACCAAGCAATGACATTCAAATACAGCAGGATCAGACAAAAGAGAGCTAGTGCATTAAAAAATGGCCTCATTTACCATAATTAACAAATTCAACGAAACGGCACCTGAGCAACTGTGAAGTGAGGTAGCAAGTAGTAGATTTTGGACTCGTAACAAGTATTTTGGTTCTCTTGACTCTTATGTACCCAGGTAGAACCAAGATATATGGAAGCACAAGAAACAATGTAGTCTGAATGGGACATAGAAATAGCAGAAATATAGATATATATCTTACAGGGGAGGCTCCATAACACTTCCTACCTCGGCTAACACTGCTTTGGCTAGAGCAGCATGAATCAGCTAGGTTGCAGATTTTATTTCCATTTCTCACAAGTTTTTCTTGCTTCTCAGCTATGAACGCACGTGCACACCTTACAATAACCTTCATAGCAACAGTAGGTGAGACAGAGGAGGAGGAGGAGTTAACAGAGAAGAAAGGAAGAAGTTTTAGCTGGGTGCTGATGGTCTTTTAGTAGAAACGAGTTCCTCACTTTGTGTTAATTCAGATACATGGCTTCAGATAAAAAAGGGTCAAAGGAAAGGATGAACCTAGCCACTGCACTGTAGATTACTTACCTAAAATAAAACCCCCACAGCTTATTTAACTCTCCGTACATCATCTTCCTTTTTTCCCTCTATTTTCTTGATTTGTCTGTTTACTAGGAAATATCCTGGGTGTCATAAAATATTTCCTTATATGATGATGCTGTTCAAGTATTGAAAATCTATTCCAGGGTGTGTATTCATGGCTCTGTTTAATTTGACTTTTGTGAAGTCAATATTATAACTCTTAAGAAAAGTGAATGATGACTTTGCTATCTACTCAATATTTATTATAAAAAGTCTAGTCTTTTACTGTTGAGCATTATAAGTCTAGTGCAGCATAACCTCTAACATCTGGGGTGGTATTAATGAGAGCAAGTAATATGTTCTCCGGTTTTCACAGAAAAATATAAATAGTGATTTCATTTTTCAAAATACAGAAGTAGCAAAAGAAAAGAACCATTCTACAGGGAACCACTTATAATACTGATAAATGCTTAAGCAGCACCAAGATAGCAGCCCTAACACCCTTTGGCTGGGAAAAAATGAATGATGGGCTTGTGGGAGAAATATAAATTAATGCCTATTTTGGAAGGAAAGAACCCCCAACTTATTTATATGTCAGATATAAAAGGTTAAGGCTATAGACTATTGTTTTGCGCTAAAAAGTCAGAGAAATAGTTACTTAAACTGTCAAGTTTGTTTGAGCCCGCATACCTTCAGCATGGAAACCTCTAACCTAAAAAGCGCAAATGATGGACTTTCCTTGTCCCCATCTGCTTGGTTTTCTGTGGTTTCTGTTCTGTTGTTTCACATCTAGTGTGCACACAGCACATACCAATAATACAGACAATTGTATTCGTTGTCACCCTCTGCTATTTGCAGAAGGGCATTACTGTGTCCGAGTCCTCACATGCCAGGCATTGTACACGCAAATAGCCAGCAACTGGGTATGCCCCTAGACGCTGCCAGCTTTGTTGGTTGTCTTTAAATTGTGATCCATCACATGTCATGACTGTAGCCTAAAGAGAGGGAGGGGCAGAACAGACTTATTTTAGAATTCTGTTTGCTTTGTCTTTCCATATAAACACCAGTATCTTATGAATAAATAGCTTCTTTGGATTTTTCATTCCTTTTTCTCCAGATATTCATTATATACTGAGTTACTTCTTATTTCCTCTTTGCTTCTGAATTATTTATAGGGTCTGGTCCTCTCTCTAAACACTTTACCACAACTTGTATATGTTCTTGTTGAGGAAAAACGGTGAATGATTTTATTGAGGTGGTTACAAGTACAAAAATGTTAATCTAAACACACCTATGTTTCTAGAAGGCACTTTTATCACTTAGTAGTGTTTGATGATCTAGAGGAACCAAAACGAACGCATTCTGAGACTTTAGGGAGGATGAAGCCCTAATTCTTTGGAAGTGCATGATTTTTGCTGTCTCTTAACTGGGATTTGCAGAATCTGTTTGCCTGGTCTGCACGGTCTGAAAGCACGGGGGAGGGCTCCCACCTTTGGTGAGAGCTGGCTGGCAGTTAACGGCCAGACCCACACCAGCTTGACTAGAAGCTGCAGGAACTTGTTCACCTTGCAATGCTCTAAAGCTACAGTGAAGAGGAAAAATGGATGATGCCAGCTGAAAAAGCAATGGAAATGACCACATGAATGGAAGAAATGCTGAAAGTAAACTGGGGTAGAAACTTAGAAACTTTGGAAAATGTTTATGCATTAAATACGATGTGAGAAGGAAGGGAGGGAGGGAGGAAGGGAGGGAGGGAGGGAGGGAGGGAGGAAGGAAGGAAGGAAGGAAGGAAGGAAGGAAGGAAGGAAGGAAGGAAGGAAGGAAGGAAGGAAGGAAGGAAGGAAGGAAGGAAGGAAGGAAGGGAGGAAGGAAGGGAGGAAGGGAGGAAGGGAGGAAGGAAGGGAGGAAGGAAGGGAGGAAGGAAGGGAGGAAGGGAGGAAGGAAGGGAGGAAGGAAGGGAGGAAGGAAGGGAGGGAGGAAGGAAGGGAGGAAGGAAGGAAGGAAGGAAGGAAGGAAGGAAGGAAGGAAGGAAGGAAGGAAGGAAGGAAGGAAGGAAGGAAGGAAGGAAGGAAGGAAGGAAGGAAGGAAGGAAGGAAGGAAGGAAGGAAGGAAGGAAGGAAGGAAGGAAGGAAGGAAACTGTCTTGGTCCCCATGTTCTCTTCCTCTCTTCCTAAATTAACTCCTTTTCACTGTCCTTCTTATAGCTCTGCTATGAGGACTGGGATAAAACCAGTGGTGACAAATAGTAGAAAAGTAGTGTCACGTGCTGAGGGACAAAAATACTAAGGTAACTTCTTCTTCTTCATCATCGACAGGGATGAGTTAGTTGATCACAGGATGGGTCTGGATGTGAAAAAGCCATGAAGAAAAACTAGACACTGCTTATGATGACCAGAGCAAATTTTATAGTATTGAGGGAAGTATTAATGAGCACATCATAATCAGTGTAGTTATACAATACATTGCATTTTCTACAATGCCATTATGATTTTAGTCACCTCATGTTCAAGAAAGATCAATTGCCAGCAGAAGTGCAGGGAAGGACTATTACGAACATGTGAAAGACAAAGATGATGTAAAAGAGTTTTACTTGGTTCACTTAGCAAGGAAAAGGCTGATAAAAGTTGATAGTAAAGTGTTTGCTATGTGAAGAGACATCTGAGGCATAGCTGTCACAGAGGAAGAAAAGCTGTTTGCACAGCGCATGGCGTAGAGGAACAACAAAAGGAGCAAAGCAGGTCATGAGCATCTGACTGGTGGAAAACAAGTTTCTAACCCTCCAAATTTGGCCCTTCCAATTCCAGTTGAGGGAGCAAAGAAGCAGCCGTAACAAGAATCTCCATGAGCTTATGCAAAGGGACTCAATTAAATGATCAATGAGCCCTCATCGCAAGCGGTTACATCATTCTCTCACAGGTAGTCTTCTGTGTCAGTAACAGATTCATACCTTTTTTAAAGCTTTTTTAAACCCTAGTGTTTAGCTTGATTTTCTCTATCTGCTTCGTAGGTATTTAAAGTGACCCTATAATCATAATAGAAAACATCTCATGAGAAATTAGGAATGGACTAAACCTTCATGCCTTTCTGTCCTCTTCTTTCCAGCCTCGGAAAAAATAATGTGCTTAATGAGAGCATCAGGTTTCGTGTGGGTACATGAGAAATAAGGTGGGTCAGAGATACACTATGCACAATTTTCCTAAAATTTCTGAACATTTATGCAACTTCCATTTATCATTTATTTTAAGCTATGACCTCTCATCCAAATATAATTTGAACAGGCATTTGAGATGAGATTGGTAGCTTACATTTCCAGTAATGATTTGACTCTTTTAAAACAGCAAAAGACTGGTATAAGTAGTCAGTATGAGCCCTGGGGGAAAAAAAAATAAAAATAAAAATTACTGGACTGGGCACGAAGAAAAGCTTGAAAATGAACGCTATACAAATTTGCCAACAAGTGTCCACTGTGTAAGAGCATCTATTTATTTGAAATACTGACAAATATGTTCCTGTGCAATGAAATAGTTTTTGTGGCCAGCTACAATTGCTGGTAGAGTTGAGCCATAATCCAGCAGGAGGCGGGTATGGTGGAAGTTCTCCCTGTGCGTTTTTTTGTTTATATTTCAGGAGAATTGGTCAAGATTTATTCAGGAGGAATAAAAGACTCCCAGTAAACTCATTCTTGTGGGGATTTGACAGCATAGTTCGCTTATCTTGTTACATTCAGCCCTTCTGTTGCTGTACTTTACGTGGTTATTAACTGAGAAGCTAAAATGCTTATCACTAATTTCAAAAATGTTTTGAATAGTTAAAAAAAGGTATTGGGGTAATTTGTGACCATGAGCTTCCTGAACCCTAAGAATCACTATCGTTTTACCAAGCTAGAGGCATTTTCCATTCATTGGTCCTTTTGATCAAGATATATTTATCCAAATTAAGACCATGCCTGCCCAAACTGTAACAGACAATGACCCTGTATATCCAATTATTCTCAAGCAAGTCTTAAAATAAAACAGCTGTATAATCTATACAGACAAAGAATGAAGCATATGCATGATTCCAAAACCCTTTGTATACCAAATGAGGGATGTGGTTTTATTCACTGTATTTCAGACAAGGCAGGGCGACATTTGAACTCAGTGTGAATTTTTATGAAATTAATCAGAAAGAGTTCTAACTTGTGGTGGGTTGAGATAGCATGAGAAAGGCATTGGTGGCTCTAGGAGAGCTAAAACATCACGTAGAACAATCTACTTTGCTATTCCCAGCTCTTGCTAATCACTCGTGCTGCAGTGCCACACATAATGACGTCACATCAAAGAAAAACAAAAATACTAACTCTTGTGATCCTAATGTAAGGGTTCAAGGCTTAAATGAGACTTAAACTCCCAATTCCTCAACCACTTTGAAATCTGCCGTTAATTTCGTGCTGCACAAGCTACAAAAACTTGCTGAAAACCCTTGAATTTCCCTACTGGAGGCTCTTGAGGCAGCTTCTTCAACCACTTCGCGGTAGGCGACCTGTTCTGGACTGCTATTGAAACAAGAAAAAGACCTGATTTTATGCTATCTCCACCTTTATGGATGTGCGATCACAGTATTGAGACACCTTACAGCCATGCACGGCTGACTCTTTCCTTATGTGGTAAAGGCTCAAGGAAAGACCTCGAACCGTGTGCCCCGTTCTCTTCAAATGTTCATCCCACCCAAAATTAAGGCAAACCGAAGTCCCAGCCTGACTGTGCTAATTGCTGCCTACTTTAACAGTTTCCAAAACAAAACCAACGCAATTTGCACAAGTTAGTTCACAGGGTCATAGATGATTTGTTGCAGCTTTTTCCAAGCACTGCTCCAACCATCGCCTTCACTGCGGCTGCTTTTGAGCTGCACGGTGACTCCTGCAATTTCAGGGCTTTCAGGGCATTGCATAGACCTTTTTAGGATCTGCCATTTCTGCTCTTTCACCTTGTCTACAGCATAGAGCAAAAAGTACCACTCCACACAGAGTGCTCAGATACGGGAGGCACAGACCTCCAACCAGGGCTTCAGCGAAGGGTGGTAGAAACCTTAGCCAAATATAAGGAAGATTTCTCAACATACCAGCAGATTTTCTTCATCAGCAAGTATGACACCCCAGCAGTTTAATAACAGCACTTTCGCTGACTCAGTGTCGTTACATCTCGAATTGAAATGTGAATGCCTGGCTCATTTCTCTCTTTTTCTCACATCCGTTACTTGAAATTTGTTAGATGAGCCATTGGCTGGAAAATGTAAGTTAAGACTGAATTTTGTTTTGTTTTGTGGACCATGTTCTGGTCTAGATTATACCACGAAGCCCTGCTAGTTTCAAAGAGCTGTGCTGTTGCACGAGCAGGGTATCGGCTCTGCTGCTTCCAGAGCCTATGGCAAATCCTTACCTCCAGTCTTTGTGCTTTAGGTAAATTCCATGTGTATAACCAAGAGCCTACGGATGACAGATTTCAATACTTCTGCATTACGTGAGTGATCTGTTATTAATACATAACTAAATCATTATCTCACCGGGTGGGATTCTATTGTTCATTCTCAAAACTGCAGGTAGATAGTTTATCACTTGGGTAATCAACATCTTTTTTTTTTTTTTCTCTGTTCACAAGGCAGACAAGGGAACGCCTCAGTTAGGACTCCCACCTGGGGCTTTGGCTTGAGCCAAAACTTCAAGAATCTGTGGAGAAAGGTATCTGTGAGCTTCACATATGGCCAAAACATAGGTGTTTGTACACTTGGAAGTCTTTAGTGATTTGGGGGATGTCACTGGTGTGTAAATTGGTACTCTAGAGGCTTTTTCAGATTTGGACCATACAAAGGAACAGTATGTGCAAGCTGCAGTAAAAAAAGGGTTTTAAATTAATTCAACTGCTGCAAAACCATATAGTATTCTAAAGCAATGCTTATGGAAATGTATGTCATCTGGCAATTGGCCATCATTACACCAGCAGATACCAAACCGCGTGCAAGGTTTTTTCACGGAATTTGAGATAAAGGGTTGAGTTGTCGAAGTGGTCAACTCAGGCAATAATCATGCACCTAGATTAGCAGTCCTTTGGTTTTCATACACAGAAACCAAGTTCTTCTCCTGTACTCCTCTCTTTCTCACGCATAATCTTTGCGTAGATGTTCTGAGACTTTAGTGCAAATTTCAGGTAGTGTGGCCTCAAAAAGTCTTTTATTCATATAGAACTAAAATGTTTCACAACATAAGTCCTCAGTAGAGGAAATTAGGGATTTTTGCAATGTCTTATGTTTCCACTCATTTTTGAAGTTCAGAACAGAAAATCTGGATCAGTTCTTAAGCTTCTGTGTATGTGTTGAGTGAACAGTCTAAAGCGAGACTGTATAATATATTGCACAAGTTACTTTTTAAATACAATTTACTATGCATCATAAATACACTAAAACTCCCACTATATAAATTTATACCTCAAGATTATATAAGAAACCAGCTGGATAAATCACTATATCTTCAAATAGTATGCATGAAAGCTATGCATAATAATGAAGAGGTTATATATTGTTTCAACAGAAGGCAAAATTATTTAACTGTTTCACTTCTGTGGTACCAACATAAAGCAAATCTCAATAAAAGGCATCTGCTATTTCAGAAGTTTGGTATCTTTCTAAGGCTTACGTGTGACCCATTCACTGCTTTTACAGAAAACAGAAAGACAAGTTTTAAACCCTTGTTCCTGGCACGCAATTTTTGCAAAAATGCACATACACATTTTCACTTAATATGCAGTCTTATATGTAGCATCTGCAAGTATTCTCCTTCAGAGATCCAAAACAGGCAGACCACAATCGTCATCTGATCCATCGAGAACTGACAGTGGTGAGAAGCATAGCTGTAGAAATTGGGGTTCTATTTTCGTTTGGCTTCTGCACTACCTAGTGATAAAAGGTATAGATTCAGGGGTCATCAATTATTTCTGGGGGGCGGAAAAAAACCCACATTTTGAGGAACCATCGCCAGACAAGGAAAACGGGAAAAAATGTCAGTGATACTAAAAATAATTAGCTGTTTGGTTTAAAAAAATAATAATCATCATCGTAAATTTCAATATAATAAATACTAATTTATTATTATATCATTATTATTTGTTTAAAATAATCGTATTAGTAAATTTGAATATAATAAATATTACAAGTTATTATTATTGAACTGGAGGGTCAAAACTGGTAACATCTGAAACGACAGAGGTGTTTGTAATTGGTATGAAGCCAGTGCCATCTCCTTGAGCTGGATATCACACAAAGGACATCTGTCATAGCACATATTCTATAATAAATCTCTCATGGTCATCACAGAATGAAAACAGCTATGACATAAGGACATCTATGTTTTGGGGTCAGTGATAACAATATTCTTAATCCGTAGATCTCAAAAAGAAAGAAAGCAGCCCAGAACCCCAGACAAAAGAGAATTCTCATACCTGGCTTTTTGAGTTTGGACCAAAACAAAGAAGGTCAGCTGGCAGCTGGTCAAATCACAGGTCTGACAGTTATAAAAATCATTCCCATCTCTACACTTAGCTCGAGGCTCATAAACCCCAGCGAGGTATAGACCTCAGCACACAGAGAGAGGTACCACAGCTGAGTAATTAAAGGCTTTGCAATGGTTTTGCATCACCTGAGCACAGGCAGTAAGGGTGAGAGCCCTTCCTAGGCAGGTCTGAAAGCGTGGGCTGTCGTAGCTTTTGAACTTTCCCCTGAAAAAATCAGAGTCATCAACAACCACAACTTTTGAAGCCTAAGAGGCTGTTAAGGCAAGTGACACCTTGGGCAGGATCTTTTCCCTAGCACAGGGCTATACAAAAAGGGGTGGTATGTTAAATATGCGGCGGTGTTAACAGCACCTCAACTGCTCCAGCAAAGAAACCAGGGTCAAGCTAGACCAAAAATGCACTTTTTAAAAATTAATTCGTAATTCTCATTAGGCTGAGAGGGCAGATCTGGGGTCTCAGTTGCAGTTCTGTTAAAAAACAGCTTAAACACAGACCTGTTAAGCTCAACAGGTATCAAAGTGACAAATGGAAGCGCTCCAGCTGGCCTGCACGTGTGCAGGGATGCGGAGGCGTGGGACCAGCTGAACCAAGCTTGTGCAGCAAGTTCAGCATGGGACAGGACAAACCCATGGGCCACGAGCAGCAAGGGACTTGCCAAGTTTTTACTGTGGATATACAGCTATTCTGTGCGTGGACAGCAATATTTTATCCAGGTTATCCTAGTTAAATGGCTGTACCACTCTCCAGAGCAGCAACATTGCAAATGGTCAAGGGTTTATCCACGAAAACAGGGCTACTAATAATTTTTAGGTGGACTCGCCCACAGATAACACGCATACTTAAATAAGGGCTACATAGGTAAGTCAATTCATTTTGGGGCCACTAAAATATGCTGAACACATGGTGTAACTTTTAAAATTAAAAAAAAAAAAAAACAAAAACAAAAAAAAAAACCGGACACCCACACAAAAAACCATAAAATTCTTCCAAAAATAGCTGACTATAAAAAAAAGTGGCCTTTTCATATTGTGTTGTGAATATTAATTTCTAATGAAGAGTTTCAATGATAAAGTAACCAGTCATCCTGTTCCCTGTTCTATTCTGTCTTTCTCATAAAATACACCCAGAACAGCTTTGTCCTTTATTTCTAAGACCAGGGTTTTTTAAAACAGGTTTAGAATTTATTATGGATTAGTCATCTCCATAACAAATCTTGGGTACCTCTGGGTACAGTCCTACTCCAAATCATCGATTCTGTCAGGCTGAAGGCTCACGGAGAGCTTATTTTCAAAATGACATCTTTTTCTTCCGCGTTATTCTGCCATTTTTATGACTGTCCCTAAAATGCTGGGGAAACTTGAAAAATCTGGAATATCAACTAATGAAACGGAACCACAAAAAATTGCCAAGCATGCTTTTTTCCCTCAGAGTACCTAACTTGGAAATACTGGCTTGTGCACACTCAGGATGATTATATTAAATTTATAACTGTTAATGTTTTGCATTTGTTGCTAGTAAGCCAAGGTACAGCGCGTTGACTATCTCCAGCCTAGTGAAGAACTGCGACCCCGAGCCTGATTGGCCTTGGAAGGGATGGAGAGAGTTCAAAATAAAAAACCCAGAAGGCTCCCTTACATTGTACAACAGCAATGTGTTTTCTGTCTCAATTGAACTTGGACTAAATTGTGATTTATTCCGAGGAACAGGCTACAGATAAGTGAAATAGTCATCTGGAAACCTTCCTCCCCAAATGGTGACTTTCTGGAAGGTCCTTCGTTTAGAAGTAATTTCTGGAAAATTTCTTGATTAATAAGAGCCTGCGAATAAACTTTTAAAATGATGGCTTTGTTATTGCTTTGGCACAATATGTTAACAACACGGCGAGCTCTGCCAAACTGTGAGCGCTCTTTCAGGCGGATTATGTCCTTGTTTACATATCCAGCTGCACTGGGGCCGTGTCCGTGGTGGTGCTCGAACAATGTCCCCAGTGGGGGTGCCCATTAGGGGAGGGTATACTAACTGCCGTTTACTTTGTCTAAATTGAGTGAGAATGCACAGCGGTCCTCTGATCTTGGGGGGAAAGTGTTGGAATCCCGCACTTTCTGAATCCTGTTTGGGTTTGTTTAATGGGGATGTTTGGACTGCTCGGAAAAAATTGCAGCCCACGAGATTGCTCCGCGAAACCGGGGTCTGTGTGGAAGTGAGCATAAAGCATAAATACCCAGCTAAGTGTCGTGCTATAAAGCCATTTACACTGCACTCCTAAATAAGGATTACATAGGTGAGTAAAAGTTTATAGCGTAGTCTTCTTAACTAGGCAGGGGCCTTCCCTTGGTTTTGTTTCTGCTTGCGTTTGGAAGGAGGTCGGCATGTGTCCGCCTGGACCTTTCCAGTTCCTTCATGACAATGTGGATGGAGAATATCTAAATGAAACATATGTGGGGGTTTTTTTTCTACATTCACGTAATTTATATTTTAGGAAAGCAGATAAGTGGTTAAAAGAAGGGCAATCAAATCAGTAACTCTACTGCAGAAATATGATAATTTTACAGTACTGTGCCTATAAACTGTTACTGCTTTCATTTTTCAGTTCCTTACAGTTTTCTACTCTTGAATATGAAAATTTGTAACGGTGAACTTCATTATGTAGCAGGCTGAAAATTACTAAGCCAGGGTTACGGTTCAAAAACAGTGCAGCTGAAGTGAAGAATTCCCTAGGAAAAAAACAGGGATTTTGTATCCTCCGGTAGGTGTTCAAATGTATTTAGATTGTTTTTCCTTTTCAAATGTCTGGGTCTGCTTCTTGCCAGTACACATGAAAAGCTTAGATGATTAAGTTGTTTAGGTGATGTAGTGAATTACTCCTGAGGCACAGACATATTCAGTTCCCAACTAAACAATGACGAAAGACTATAATGTTTTTTAGATGTTCATGAACGTTGTTGTCAGCAGCAGACTTGGGATGAAATTCTGGCATCGGTGAAGCGAGCTGCAGATCTCCCACTGACTTCAGCAGATTCTCCTTTCCCCGATTCTCCCCTCTGCAATCATTTAACAGCTTATCATTAAGACTTGGCTCGAAAACACCTCCTCACCCCCACTACTCTGTCAAACCACTTGTAGCTCCAATGATTATAAAGGTTTCTTTCTTTCTGGTCTACATGGATCTCATAAAAACAAAAAGGAAAGAGGACTGGGGTTTTTTCATTGTCCCTGAGAAATGCGCTTCTTTCTTATAAAAGTACTGGATATTTGCCAAGATCTTTCCATTCCAGCAAATTATTTACATGGAGCTTAAGTCTGGACTGTTCAACTGTCCTCCTTCACAGGGCAGAAAACCTCATGTCAGAGGAGTGTCAGGCTTCAAATACCAGGTCTTCATGAAGACCAGCAACATCTCTTTTCTGGGATTAGGAAGTGATGAGAGTCTGTGGCACCACAGAAGTGCATGATAGTGACCAAACTGCGGGGAGTCAGAAGGTGAGAACCACGCAGGCTCATGTCTGCAGAGACTGTTTGCCCATCAAGAAGTTCATCTCAAGAAGATTCAAATGCCATTCATGGTCCTTTCTGAGCAACACCAGAATTCCCCTCAAGCATCAAGTTTGCTGATTACAGATCTCTTACTCTTTAAGTGACTTTCTTGACGTGTCCCATAGAATTACAGGATTACCAGAATTACTGATGCCCAGACGATCAAATCCTTTTCCAGCCTTGTGAATTTCCCTGGCAATTTTTGCAAAAGGATTAGGTCTAGGTTCTACTCTTGCTGTCTGTACAAGAGGCTTGGGATACAGTCTGCAGACTCTAATGATATCCCCTCCTAGTGAAGTTACAATTAGTTTGTTGTTTCTCGCAGTATAAATGATCAGTATCTTCTGTTCTGCATGCTCGAATATCCGAACTCCAGTTTTAAGGTTAGGTAGAAAAGCATTTTCCTTCATTTTGGCCACAGGTTTCAATTTTCCTAGCATCGTACAAAAAAATGATGTGCTCACTAAAATTTCTTAGAACCAGTTTAAATTGGGAAAGCAGTCATCCTTTCAGTACAAGAAAGATAGACCCAAAAATCTTGGCTTTATATTCAAAATATGAATCAGCTGGTAGTGATGATAAGGTAATGATGATGTTGCCCAATACCAAAGTGGCATAAGATAATGGAAGAGTGGTTGAAAGGGGAATAAGCTGGCCCAGGCTGAGACAGTAGACCAAACTGTTGGCCTTATCGCAGAGCTAACATCATTACTGAGTTGTGAAAGATGGAAAGCAACAATCTCATCAGAAAGGGACTGGGGGCCATGTTTTCCAGCCTTTTCACTGCAGTGTGTCTCTCAGGAATGTTTTCTGTGTCGATACCCACTCCCTGTCCACCCATCCCTTCTCCTTGACTCTGGGGTTTCCTCCAGCTCTTCTTCAGCCCCACCACTGCTAGTGCTTGATCTGATGAGCCCGGCTGGGCTGGTGGCTCTAGCCAGGACTTTGGGGCATGTTTTAGCTCTTTGCTGTTTAGAGCTTGGGTTTCAGCAGAGGTTATTTGTGTGACGTGCCTGTAGGAACCTCTTGCCTCACTAATTCATTGGCTGCGTAAGAGCTGTCGTAGGATTATTCCCTCAGGTTGTAGTTACAGCTCATTTCTCAGTCTTAATTTAAATACCAATAGTATAAAGGACCTTTCAGTATTTACGCTGTGCCACATTGAAGGGCAAGCTATCGGTTAATCTATATCAAAGGATGGACCTTTATGAAACCCAGCTACTGGAGGACAGCTGTGTCGGTGAGTGGGTGTTAAGCCTTTCTCATTGACTACAATCTCACTCACCTGGATGAACTAAAAGCGATTAATCGTGTGTCTCCTACAGCATTTGAGAGGAGGTGGGCTTCTCCTGCCCCTGGGCAAGCTGACAAGCAGAGGTCTGAGCAGGACGCCTGAGGACTGATGGTTCAGGGTGACTCCAACAACTCTTTGAACTTTGCAGGTGGTCCACCATGGCCAGCAGTAAGGATCGCTGATATGCCTGACTGCAGTGGTGTACGATATGTTTAATATTGACAGGTTTGTTTCAAAATAGAAGTTTTCCTGGAAATCCCTTAGGATTCTGCTGATGTTTTGTGAGCTCATGTCCTTGCAGGCAGAAAAAAAAAAAAAAAAAGGTACAAAACAAGGTAATTTAGAGATTAATTGCTAATAGTGTGATACTTGACAGTAGCAAATAAATAGTTTGCTTTATATCTCCCTGCTTGCCTCACTAACTACACAAATACAAGAAAACCTTCTAATAACGTGTAATGTCTGGGGAGATGGCATTTTACCGGGATTGCACCGCTCAGCTAAACCCAAGCTTACTCTTCAACACCCAACATCTCGGCTGTCTCTCCTCATTGCAAAGGGTAAACTCATTTGAGCGAAAACCCACCCACCAAGTATCTTACATTTGATGGCCCCGTGCAGTGGTCCCTGTGCCGCGTACCCCGTCCTGTGACGCTCTGAGCCAGACAGCCGAACTCACCCTCCAGGGATGTTGTTCCCTTTGCAATTTCAGCCTGCAGGGTGGATGCTAGAAAATACCGTGATCTCCTCTGCAAGTGTGGGCCGAGATCCTGCAAGCAGATGCGTTAATGGAGGCAAAAGTGTGTACAAAAAAAAAAAAAAAAAAAAATTGCCATCTGCCCAGATCGTGAACCCAAGTGATTTTCATAGATTTAAGCTTTCTGGCGATTATGGCCTCAGGCCCCTGTTTGCACTGCTCACGTTCACTCATTCTCTGTCCCTAAAAAAAGGCAAAGGAGACCATTCATCCAGCACTGACTCACCAGCACAAAGTACTATAATTCACTGAAAACTCTACCAAGCGTTGGTATTTAAACAAAAATAAATAGAGTCCAACTGAAAGAAAAAAGTGGAGTAATGAGCTTCCTTCTTCTACTTGAGTAGGTGCACGAGTCTGTAGAGAGAGTTTTAAATATAAACATTGCAGCGATGGGAGGCTTTAATGGAAGAAAGCTTTGATTCTCCTTTATTTGGACTGTACTTTTGCCACCGGTACTTCGAGGTACTCCTCAAAGTGACGGAAGATGTATGAGATGTGAGTGTGTTGTGTGTTTTCAGGAGGGAGCTGGTGCCCCTACGGCTCGCAAAGGCAACGCACCGGTACTAACCACAAACGTGCTCGCCCAGCTGGAAAAAAAGGTGTTAAGCGGCAGCTGTCAAGCTACAAAAGGAAGGGTGGTGCCTAGACTGGGAGAAATAAAAATTGTTAATACGACACCACTGCAAAAAAGCATCTCTTCCAGGATCCCTGACTCACTTCCTCGAAACTCTTTCAGTATTTTTGGCTTTATCAGATTGAGGTCAGTTTATTATTCAGCCGCTGCCTCCGTGAACAGAACGAAAAAAAATTTAAAAAAAAAAAAAAAAAAAAAAAGTTAATTCGTTTCTCCTAGCAATGCCAGGAATCCTTCTGGCCGGGCTGCGCCGGGGGCAGATGCAGCGGCGTCCCCGATGCCGAGGGGGAGGGAAGGCTGAGCCATTTGGGTGGTGCTAATTGGAGTGGGGCAGCCCCCCCCCCCGCCCCCGTGCACCCCGGGGAATCTGCTGGTGTCCGCCGAGGGGCTGTGGGCCGTTGGGTTTGCACATCGAGGCCCGGGTTTTGGCAGGTACCCTCCCTTGCAAATATTAGTAGTTAGGCATCCAACTCCTCAATTGCATGTATAATTCAGGCAGGTGCATGTATAATTCAGGGAGTTCGCTATCCAAGAGACTTTTTTTTCTAATTTTTGTTCCCTGCGGTGTTCATGAGCACAAAATTATGGACACTTTTTTTACTTTTTTTTTTTTTATTATTATTATTATTATTTTTGGTGGTGAAAAACGTGCTGCAAGGAAACGACGCTGGGATGAAGCCCGCCTGAAAGTCTGTTCCCCAGTGTTTCAGTATACAAATGTAGATGTTAATGTAGTGCTCTGTTTTCAAACCTTGGAGCCTGATTCACTACTGCATTACACCAACGTGAAATCAATCACGTTGTGCTGATACCCAACTGGATTAACCCAGAGGTGAATGAAGCTTATTGCCTGCAAGTGCCACTTGCCAAAGCAAAAACTATCCATTAAGAAAAAAATACCCTTACCCCCTATATGGAAATTTGGAATTTTTAATGGCTAAAATGTGAATAAAAAAGTTAGACTGCATTTCTGTATCCCTTTGTTTTTACAGCATAAAATTTCCAGAATATGACGAAGAATATATACAAGTCCTAGCCAGGTCATAATTTAGCATAAAATAAAACAAGACATTTAATCCTGGGGAAAAAAAATGAGAATGGTAGAACTATCAAACTATGTGTGCAATTTCCTTGTGCTCAAATTGCATTTTCTCCCTTCAGTGTTATACGGAACAGGGTCTTGCCCTCTAGATTAGAGACTTTTGCATTAGAGGAAACTAGGTTATGTCTTCCACTGTCAGAGATAGAAATTATGAGCTGGAGTGCATTTTAGCCAGTCACTCTGAAAAATGTTAGCCCAAGGGGGTAATAATTAGAACTGTTTTTGTCAGGTGACTGCATTTTAAGCAGTGATGTGTCTGAGAATCTAGCTGAGGGGTTTAATATAAATATAAATATTTTTTTTCAGTCAGCACTGTTGCCAGATTTTTTTCTTTCCGGGTTTTTTTTTTTTTATTTCAAAAGTAAGCACTTTTCAGAAATTATCTACTAAAATGTAATACTGCTTAGCATTATGGTGACCTGATAATATTATTTCCTTCAGAAACCAATAATTCAGTGCAGTCTGTGAAGTTCATACGTATAGTGATAAACTAGCCCATTATTTCTTATATTCTCAAGCACATATGCATACAAAATGCATGCAAATAAACAATATCTTACTATTTTTTCCCCTAAAAATGTAAAATACATCCAATTTAATGCAATGCTTTTAATTCACACTAAGAAAATAAGTGCTGATCAAGAGAAGATATCAGAATTAGTGTCTTAACGAGAAATAGTTCTGCTTTTCTCTTGGAAACTATGTTCTTCGCCCCTAGATAGAGGGAGAAGCGGGACCGAATTTGGGGGGCGGGTGGTTGTTCTGGTGCCAAGCTTGAATTTGAAGCGATGAGCTAGTGCTGAAGTCAGAAGCTGTGATTCCTTAGGTGGCTCCTCTTTGGGCAGGGGTGTCCACCCACACGGAGCAACGCTCAGGGATGAAGGCTCACCATACTCACCACGAAATCCCCCATGCATCGCAGGAAGGACTAGAAACAGCTTCACTTCTTGCGTCAAGCATTTACATAAAGACGGAAGTGCTTTAATTGATGGCAAGAGCTTTGTTCTCGTTTTAATAAAACCTCTCAGTCTTTGATTACCAAACTTACTCCTGAATAATTCATTTACTTTCCCTTTTTCCATCTTGTGGGTATTTAAGAAGTTGTGCTGACGTGAAGACAGCTCCTAGGCTGGAGCTGCTCTCTGCTAGAGCTAGCAGAGAGGATTTAATGATACCGCTGGCTCCGTGCCAGGCTCTAAATATTGCACATCAGCTCTAAAAGTGGGATCAACTCGGAGTCCGGACCGGCGGAAAACAAATCTGAAACCATGGCCCCATAGGTTTTTATCACTTGAGAAATTCCAATCCCACGGGCCCAGCCCCGGCGAACTTTACAGCCTCGCTTGGCAGATGGGATGGTCAGGTTCCCTGGATCGGTGTAAAAAGATTCATTATTACATTTCCCCGCCTCCCTCCCAAAAAAAAAAAAAAAAAAAAAATAGTAAATAATCATTTCAAAATTTAAGGAGGAGATGTGAGGTACAGGCCGGGTCCATATATTTCAGAGTACCTATTTGCCTCTTCTGCCCCAACAGGCAGGATTCAGCTCATTCCTAAACAATGTGCATGGACAAAATCCTTTTTGCATTGCTCCCGGGAACAGTCCCATCAGTTTCAATAGGTTTCTTGTTTGCTTAGAATGAACAGGAGTTGCCCTCATGTCATTTCTATAGACAGGTAAAGGTTCTGTATTACATTTGATACAGTTCAATTAATTATGTTCTCACTGTACACACAAAAGCTTGTCTTTTATATTCATTATTTATTTACAGTCATCTTTACGAATTGTTAATTTCTGAATCATTAGTAAATTACCTAAACAAATTAAATCTATACATAAATCTGTATATACTATATATATATTATTAAATATGTATTTATATTACTAAAAATGAGCAAGAAGTCCAGTTCTGGAATTTGTGCAGACTCTTATTTAGTTTCATACTTTCTTAAAAAAATATTTTTAAACATATTAACAGCATCCTACTTCTAAACCTTCATTCGATCAGGTTTATAAATTTGCTTCTTCTTATGAAGACATAGAGACAATTTAAATATGAATGCCTCTCCTTCCTTTCTTCTTTTTTTAAATAAGTGCTATAATAGACCCACCAAGGTTAATATTTGTCCTTGCACCTTCAATGAATCCATGGTAAGAATGTTTTTTATTGCTCTGCCATAGCTAAAATTGCTTAGTCCATGCTATCTATAAGACACATCATTTTTCAAACGAAAACTTCCAAGTTTCATCAGAAAAGAGCATATCACTCCCGATGCAAAGTGAATGAGTATTAAAATACAGGGAACATATGCCAAACCACCTTTAGAGAAATAACCTCACATTTTATAAAAGACAATAAATCCTTTGTTTAGGAAAATATGAAAAATGCCAGCCTAGTTCTCCTGAAAGCTTAAGTGTTTTGTTCTGTTAACCCCAAGCAATTTTAATTACTGTAATAAATGTACTTAAAGGCATATAGCTGTTGAAATAGTCTTTATTTTGGCTAAGGAATTTTAAAGGAAGATGTTCATTTTCTGTAACAGCTGAATGTTGACCTTTTAGGAAAGGAACAAGTGGGATACACTGCTTTGTAACAGGAGACAGCAATTGCAAAAAAAGGGAAATTTTGTCCGTTGTTCCCAACCGAGGTACATACATCTATAGCATGCTGACAGAAATCATTCCTTTTAGAGTTTCCAACCTTTATCTCGGTCCCTTCTTTGGCACTAGGGCACAACCTAAAATTAACAAAGAGTTGTGCTGGAGAATCACACCAGCCTTGCTTCATTCATATGTTCCACAGCAAGTTAATTCTTGAAAGAAATTAGTTTTGTGTCTGAAATATTTAGAGGAATTTCTAGCCTATTGGGAAGGGTGGAAGCCAGGGAAGGGGTTTACTGAAAGAGCTACAGCTTTGTTCTGAAGGTTTTTCCATCCCAGGACTTTTGCTGTCTTTTACAGACCATATTCCTTGGCCCAGGATTGTCTGTTCTGGTCCAGATGATGTGCCTAATATGAACAAGTTCACAAAATTTCTACAGGATACATGGAGTGACGCGCTTCATGGTTTACATGAGTCAAGGCATGCACGGATGCTTGTGTAGCTAGAGATGTGACTCCACTTAGGTGGTTGTCGCTGGCTGGGAATTAGAAGTAGTTCCCTCTATGTGTCAGCCAGAATTTTAGGATAGATGAACTATTCTTTACCCAGTACAGCAGACGCCAAGTTAACTCACCTTTTTGAGGAGTTTGAGCTGACAGCACTGACTCCATGCTGAAGCAAATGAGGAGCATTCACACCTCTCTGTACTCAGGGAATGCCATCCTCCAGCAAAGGACTACTAACATGTAGGTTGGGAATCTCCAACCACTCTACCTGCTTTCTGAAGGGAATGCGCTTCAACTATCCCTGTCAACATTCAAAAGGCAACACAGATGTCTTCTTTGTCTCACAGCTCTCTCCTTATATTGCCAACCAATGGTTATGAGTTGTTCTGACCACCGGTCTTACCAAGAACTCCCTCGTCCTTCCTTTCTTTGTCACTTCTTCACACCCAACATTATGACTGATGCCACTGTGTTTGTAATCCACTGATTCTTCCTGGATGACTGCAGTCTAGAGTGAATAGGAGTCTAGAGCGAATACAAATACAAAATATAACTGGATGGGGTACATGTATATCTCATTTGCTGATCACAGCTCAGACACCGAGGACTTTCGCTGGGCTTCTCTTGCTGGTGCACAACTTCTGTCCCACAGGCCTACCCTATGGCACTTGGTGGAGTATAGAAGCTTTAAAGGACAACCCTCCTCAATAATGAAAAGGCTAATTTCAGGCATAGCTTTAGCAATATGTGAACCTTCAGTTTCAGGAGATTGTCCTTCTCTTTCATAAAACTAGCATTAACTGCAATAACACTTTTTTTTTCCCCCTTCTTTTCACAAGTGCATGGAATTAAATAAGGGTTTACATTCTTTTTTGTCCAGTTATCACACGAACCTACTGTTTTCTGATGTACACAACTTGCACAATTTTAAAGAGACACTGTTGAAACGTAATCCCCCTTTAAGGGTTCTTAGGCCTTTATAAATTCAAGGTACGTGCCAAGTCTTTATGTGAATTTTCTCATAGTACTTCAGTACTCTTCCTGTTAGGAAAAAAAAAAAAAAACAAAACAGTAAATAAATAAATGCCCAGATGCTCACAATTAATCCTACCCTAACAACCAGTGTGTGCCCAATTAAAGACATTAGCTAAAGAACAAAGTTGCCTTGTCAAGGTTGTTATGAGAGTGAGTTAAAACCCCATGCTACTATTATGAGAAATGCAGTCATTTGTACATCAGGGGGTGTTAAGCTGGCAAGTGCTTTAGGATCTACTGGGATGAGAGGTGCTGTAATTGAGAAAACACTGAAAAATGAGGCAAATGTGGGATTTGCAAGGAAAAGGGAAGTGATTTACTTGCCGATGCAAAGAGAATGTCATGAATTGTGCCTACTAACATAAACAGAAGGTGAAACAAGAACAAAATCAGTATTCATATGCAAAAGCATCCTTCTAGTGACTGCGATGAACTTTGTCATCACTTATAACACAAAAAATAAAAGAGAAGGCTACCTAGAAAAAAGAAAATTAGAATTTGGCTACCCCAGAAAATGGGCTATTGCAGAAAAACATTCAAATATGATTCTTCGCAGATTGCACCGCTCTGAGCAGGTCCCAGGTTTCTCACTTCACAGGCATGCCTCTGGCAAAAAAAAAAAAAATAAAAATAAAAAAATCTATTTTCTTACCTGAAGTCATGATTCAACAACCAGAAGAATGACTGCATCTTGAACAAGTTTGTGAAAAGTGGAAGTAATACATCCTTGTGGTCTTCTGGCTCTCCTCAAACTGGCATACCTCAGCAGCTGGTTTTGTGGGTTCAGTTTCAGGCTTCAACAGAAAGCTACAAAGAATTTCAGATTGTGAACTGATGCTTTTATTACACAGAACGGCTTGATTTTGTGACCGTTTCTGGTAGCGTGGTTTGGTCTTTTCGGGAGAAAAGTATGACCCTGCTTGAACTTGTTTTATTCCTGGAGGTGGTTTGACATCTGTGTCTTTCTAAGTCCTGGCCTTCCCTAACTGTGGTTAGACTTTTGTGAACTGGTTTACTTGGAACAGATTTCAAAAAAAAATGAAAAGGACAAACAGGAAAACATACAAATATAGTAAAGAAAATGTCATTTTATTAAGTTTTCACTCTAATTGAGATGGTGCCTTCTTCACTTCAAACACCTTACATTTACTGGTCCCAATTTATGAGTAAAAGTCTATACATAATACACTAAATAAATCAGGATTTACCCCTTTCACATAATTTGTGGCTCCTTTACACCTGTTGTTTTTGAACTCCAACCACCATGGTCTCCAAGATCATCATTAATTAAAAAGCAATTAAACGTTACTAAAAGGTCTGAAGGCCATATCCAAAATCTTTTACTCTTATTTTGCACTTAGGATCTCTGGTCCTTTTTATGGTTTGGTCCATGGTACCAATCAACAACAATCTGCTAGGTTATTCTTATATCCATTGCTAACATTTAAAAAAAGTCCTGCTCTTAATCCTAGACACTTAAAACCGAGTTACAGCGCTAGGGGAAGGATCCCTGCCTTCCAATCTGGGAAAAAAAGGAAAACACTTTTCAAAAATCTTCAGGTTACAAATCTTCATATTTCCTTCCCTACGCTGGCCCTTTATATGAGGAAAGATTGCATTTAAATGAGTGAGGAGTGCTTGGCTGGAGATGCACGTTATTGCTCGCACTTGTGGGCTTCCGGCATCGCTTTGTGCAAGGGACGTTTTGCAGAACAGGGACCGCAGGATCCAGTTTTCTCTCCCTTCGCTCAGACGCTTCCACATTTGAACCGTCACGCAGGGCTTTGCTCTAGTAGATATTTTTGCAGGACTAGGAAACAATAAGGGTCTGGTCAAAACAAGTCACAGAGAGTGAAGTCGTGGATTTGGCGTGAGCGACTAAGTAAGCGGGAGGGAATGTCACTCTGCCTTCCTCACGCCCTTTGCACTCCTTTAACGTTAGAGAAGTCTGCTCTAACCCTGCCACAGCATTCATGGAGAAACAAAACATGTCAGAGAATCTCCCTCTCTCTCCCCTAGATTTCATATTTGCTTTTTGTTTGGTTGGTTGGTTTTTTTTAGATGAAATAGAAGTCATTTAGGTAGAGAAATGCGTGGTTTTTTCTTTTGTGTCTGACAGTAGGTTTGTAATGGGAGCTTTGTGCTACTTTTGGATTTCTTGTTGTAATATCGGTAGGGTGAACTAATAAAGAGAAACACTTGCTCGGCCTGTGACGATGCTGTGGATCTTCAACTCATGATACCTCCGAGACCAAGCATCTCACAAGACTAACAGAGGATGGGCTGGGTACACACAAGCAAGACTTCTAATAATCCAAAAACATAAAGTCCAAAAATCTGATTGAACGAATATACCGTCTCGAACTCAAAGGTTTGAGTTGGCAAATCGCCCACTCTCAGGAAGCACGAAGAAACACTAACAGGTAACAGATTCACTCACTTGCCTCATGGCGCATCTTTTTCTTACGCTAAAGCATCTATGAGACTCAGCGGACCGTGGCCTTGATTTAGGATGTCAATACTTATGTTCCCTTTTATTTGGTGCTGACTAGTATGACCTAAAATAACAAAAACTGGCATAGGCATTCTGCATCTGGTCCTTCTCTATTCAGCTGTCTTCATTTCAGCCAGAACTTAAAAATAACAAAAACAACTTTTCTTTAAAAGGACATGTTAGCTGTTTTGCCTCTATATACGGTTACTTTTCGGATTGTTTTAATCTGGTGGATAAGGTCAGCTGGATTCTGAGCCTATATATTTTAAATGTTCTGCTCTTCAGTTGAAAACTATCCATAATTTGTGTTGCGTTCACACAACTATGCGTAAGCCCTGCACTGTGCTGATGACAGTAGTTTATCTGCAACTCTCTTCCCACCGTTCTGTTATCCCAGCATTTTTTCAGGTTGCTGTTTTATATAAATTTGACTCAACCGTGTTTTTCTTGGCTGTGCACGTGGTAGCCGTCCAGGAAGCTGAGCCTTATTCCAGAACCTCAGCTGACATTTTAGATGATGCTGAAACAAAAGCACTGACAGTCAATAAAACAGAGCCGCGTTGACTGGAGCTGCAGAATAAAATCCCTGAATGGACGCAATGCAAGACTTCGTACTAGAATGGAGGTACTAATTTTGGAAACATGGCAGGTATGGACCAGCTATTCCATACGGCTCCAGGCTTCTACAGCAGTGACATAAAAAAAACCAATCCTAACAGCAAAGCAGATATTCCTCAAAAATAACTTTTCAGAATAGCTAGCAACAAAGCTAAAACTTCCTCAGAACCAACGGAAATTTCCATTTAAGATTTAAAGCCAGGGTTTGGTTCTGGACGAAGCAGTTATTCAACACTCCCAGCAGTATAAAACCGTGATTCCAAATCAGATGAAGGGTAATTGTGCCAAAGCATCTAATGGATTTATTTAAACAGCACAGCAAAACAGAAGGGTGTCAGTTCAGGGTTTTCTTTTTCCTTTCTTTTTTTTTTCAAATTGTGCTAATAAAATCTTAAGAAACCTTTTATCCCATAAAAGGTTATGTTTTCATACATGCTGTTTATGCTTTCAAAAGGGACAGTATGCAAGTCTGATACTTCATCATATAGGAAGCACTTAAAACATGCAAGGCTGCCTCTGAAACGAGCTTTCAAGAGCAAGAAGTTTTGCCAATCCCATTTGAATTTTTCTTGAGCAGAGTGCTCTTTTATTAACACCCTCCCCTTTCCTGGAGTGGGTAAAAATGGCCTCGGTATTCTCATGGGAAAAATGAACATTCCCCCAAAGCTTTGGAAGATACAGCAAAAAACAGTGCTTCTTGCCAAGAATAAAATTGAGCAAGTCTGAAATGTTTAGAGCTTCTGATTAAACCTTCAGTGGTATGTTTCTCTTAGACAAAGCATTTGTCATAAGTAGCATGTCTGCTAGAGTATGATTTATGCTACTGGACTGAAATTGGCTGAATAATTTATGCTGTTTATTGTTCAGTAAAGATTTTTCAAAAAAAGTAGAACAAGCAGTGTGAAAAAAATGGGAAACAGACGAAAGTGTATATTGAGGAATGTTCGTAGTCTTAAGAAAAAGAAAAAAAAAAAAGTTATTTTCCACATTTGAAGTTAATAAAGTGAATCTATGGGGAAAGCACACCTTGCCATACGGACAATTCTAATAGGTGAATATTGTCAGCATTTTCAATGAAACCAATTGGCTAAGAAAAGCTGCCAAATAGGTGTGAAATGAGGTGAAATTACTAGGGAAACACTTTCTTTTAAGGTACTTTGCTTTGTTCCTTGCAGTGCCTTGCAGCAAAAAATTTAATTTAAATACTGAAAATGGAAAGGCAGCTATATTGATTTAAATTTGCTAAGAAAGTCTCAGAATCTATTTCCTCTTTCTCAGAATAAGTACATAATGTATATATAAAGATGTACATGTGAAAAATAGATATTACATATATAATACCTTCAAGTTTTCTACTCTTTATGTGTGAATCACAGTTTGTTAGAACCTACCACTATGTGTATTAGCATAAAACACATAACTTGAATTGTCAGTTTATAAAATTTTCAGAATGTATGATTATGGTTCTGCTCTTACTCTAAATTTTTACACAGCTTGTATGATTTATTTTATCTGTTGAAACACTGGTTTTATGTTAACACTTTTTTTTTTTTTCCTTTTTTAACACATAAATTTAATACCCTGAGCCTATTGCAGAGGCAGACTTGCGGACCAAAGGAAGGATGGATGGATGGATGGATGGATGGATGGATGTGCAGAAGAGGGAGGGGAGCATGTGGCTCAATTCAGCTGAAAGTATTTCGCTGATAACTCACTGTACGCTGTGGCTAAAAATATTTGAAATGTTTACAGGCTGCATAATATATACGTTTGACATATTAAAGCAGACTCCTATCAGCTGCTCAGTAACCATTCCAGTGAAACTCCTTAAAAGAAATCAAGCAAAATCACAGCCACCAGTCTGCTGTGCTGTTTCTAATTTGAAGGCAAATTCATCTCTGACACGCAGCAGATTCCAGGCAGGTGGAAGCAAGCCCCTCACTGCTCCTCTCTCTGCCAGTCAAATTATGTCATCAGTGAAGGATCACTGGTTTTTAATGATACGGTGGCCTCCATACTGAGAAGCAGGTCCTCGCAGAGCAATATGCATAGCCAATAAAATGGCTGTCACCAAATTACAATTGACACTTAACATCACTAAATCTGCGGTGTAATTCCTTGTGACAGTTGTGTAGGTATATTAGAAGAAAATAATTTACTTCAAACCCAGCATGTAAGACACATTTTCCTGAGTGTAATTCATGTCACATTTACAGTAGCCAAAGCACGCAGTCTCGAGGCAACCTTAATCTGGGAAGAGATCACGGATACTAACATGTTCATTGAAGTATGATTATTTATGCGTGCAATAAACAAAGCTAGAGCAGTTGTTCATTGTAGGTTTTAATTGTTATTGGGGATTTTAATTGTTATTGGGTTTTAAATGAATATTAGCCTCTTTTGCTTTAGGGATTAAGAAAACTATAAATACAAAGCAACATTTCAAATGGAAAACTGGCATCGGCTGGAAACATCTCGACATTTTTCTGGACCAGACGCCAAATGTGAGCATATAATTCCTTACTTCCCCTCCCCGCTCTCCCCGCATAACCCATTGCTGTATGTGAATTTGGGTATCTGCGTTGCTTTAGCATGTGTTACGGCACGCTATATGCGTTTAACTCCAGAGATGGCAATAGACACACGGAGCACCAGCACGGCAGTGGGCTTCCATACCTCTTCTTCCTCTGGGTGATAGGGGTGTTGAACAAACAGCAGGAGAGACAAAAACACTTTCCTCCGGCTTACCTGTTGTGATACATTCACCCGGCGCAGATTTGCGGGGAGAACCGGCTCCGTCGTTATAAGCATATATAAATGTGGCAGAGTTAAAAGGTCTTCGCTCCTCAGGATGAAGTGGTTTGAATGCCTGGCGAAATGGGACTGCAAAAAATTCATTCCAACTTTGTCTCCAGGCAATTCACCTTTGGCCCAGTGATGATATGAGTCTTTCTGCTGATGGGGAAGGTATAATAAGTCAGGTCAGGCAGTCTTCGGCAGGCAGAGGCCTATTTGTTAGCAGAACGAAGCAGGTGTAGCATTTTGTGCTAGATTAGCTCATCCCAGCATGAGAATTACCTTACTGGAAGCCCTCAAGGTTACACATGAAATATACAAGGCAGGTGCTCGTGCTGCAAATGGCCCCTGTGTACAGGTAAGAGGGTTTATTTTAAAAACCCAAACACAAGAATATGAATCAACGGGTGTGAATTTTCCCCCTCTTACACAGCAGCCTGCAAAGGAAAAGGCTGCCGAGGTCTCCATCCACGTGGCTGCCCTCCTACGCCAGGACGCACCAGACCAAGGCGAGGGCCTCCCTCTTGTGCCATCCTTTCCTTTAGGAACCATCAGACAAAAACTGAACACAACCAGAAGCCAGTGCTCGGAACCCCCTCTGCTTCATCCCATCCACTATCAGAAGTTAAAAATTAATCAGGAAAACAACCAAAAAAAACCAAATCCCATAAAAACAGTGCAGAACTCCTCCACTCTTTCCAAACAAGTCTAAGCAAATGCCTGGGTCTTTCAGTAGCTTCCTAGAAGCTCAGCACTTCTCCCATGAGTGACTGTGGCTGGGAAAAGGGTCAGTCCAAGGGTATGGGTTTGCTGCTGCTGCTGCTGCTCCCACCCCATGACCTCGGAGACAAGGAGCATCCTCAGCCCACCCAGCTGTCATTGGAAACCCTTTGGAATGCATCAAATCAGCAAAGATGACCCACAAATCTTCTCCGCAGCCGCTGACCCTTGAGCACCCCAGTGTCAGCAAAGGAGTGGTTAGGTTTCAGTGGGGCCCTTTGAGGACTTCAGCCTTCAGAGCTCGTGGAAACCATATGAGAGCATTTCCTCACAGGGCATTCACAGAATCACAGAATAACAGGGGTTGGAAGGGACCTTCGGAGATCATCCAGTCCAACCTCCACGCCAAAGCAGGTCCACCTAGACCAGGTTGGACAGGAACGCATCCAGGCAGGTTTGGAATCCCTCCAGAACAGGAGACTCCACCACCTACCTGGGTAGCCTCTTCCAGTGCTCTGGCACCCTCACAGGAAAGGAGTTTTCCCTTACGTTGAGATGGAATTTCCCGTGTTCCAGTTTGTGCCAGTTGCCCCTTATCCTGTCCCCAGGCACCACCGAGAAGAGCCTGGCCCCATCCTCTTGCCACCCGCCCTTTAGCTCTTGCTGAGCATTGATGAGACCCCCTCTCAGCCTGCTCTTCTCCAGGCAGAACAGCCCCAGGGCTCTCGGCCTTTCCTCAGCACAGAGGCGCTCCAGTCCCCCGGGCACCCTCACAGCCTCCGCTGGACTCTCTCCAGCGGTGCCTTGTCTTTCTGTCTTGTCTGACTTTGAGCATCCTGGGGACAGCATGGGATTCCTGTATTTCAGTGAGGCTGCTTGGTGCTGCAGCCTGACACGGCTGTCAGCGTAGGCAGCAAAATAGAGGACTCCATGTGTTTTGAAATTAGAAAACAGCGTGGGATGTGGTGGTGGATTATTTTTTATGTCTAGACGGGCAGACCTGCTTCAGGAAATATTGCTGTTTCCTAACCCTCTCTGGAAAGACCTAGCTCCGTGGTACTCCAAGGGGAGTGAGAGTGGTGGCATGAGCGTGGGAAGAGTTTTATTTTTCCTTCCAGCAAATCTCTGGAACAATTTGACAATGCGGATTCTGAAAACAATTTAAGTGGCACGGAATTACAAGTAATGGCACTTTGCAGAAAGTAGTCCTCAGCTCTCAGTCAATACCAACCAGGGTCCAGATGTAGTAACTTCCATGGAGCATTGCATACCAGAGGAGGCTTTTTTTAATCTTCTGCCTTTGTTGTGTTGAACACAATAGCCCATTGTATTTAAGATTTCATTATAACCGTTATTTTACAGATGGATCCACAAACTATCTATAAGCATCTCTTTGGAGCTTTTATAATTCAAATAAGTCAATGCTCCACAATTTACCTGCTTTTTCAGAACTGCTGAGCAACTGCAACTGGTATTGAATCCAATATACAAAAGTGTCCAAGTGATATAAAGAAGGTGAATTTCATTATTTGTCTGAATGCAGTTCGAAAGTTTCCTTTCACAGCGGTTGCACTGGAAAGATGTTTGCAAGGGGGGCTGTCTGTGGGCAGCAACACCAAAGCTGTACATCCACAGCACTGGCACCGAAGAGGCTGTCGTCATCGTGAGAAGGCCAAATGCCACTAGAAAATAGCTGCAGAAGCTCATCCCTGCTTGGAAGGCTATTTACTCCCATGCCTACAGACTAAACACAGGTGTGAAGCAGGAGCTGGGAATGAGAAATAGAAAGGCAGAGCAATGCGATCATGTACCTGGAGCATCTTCCTGGAACTCCTCACTGCAAAGCCAGAAGACAAACATTGTGAGCCAGAGAAAGATTTGAGAAGCGCACTTCAACACAAGTAATTTAGCAGTCGATAATGAAATGCACTTTAATCTTTAGTAATAACTGAGGAACTTGAACAAAATCTTTAATAAACTTGTTATAAAATGCTACAATCCCGTTTAGAAAACACATATTCATCTTTTTATTGGCATGGGCTTGTGGATATCCTGGCAAACGCAAGCAAAGTGATGCAAAAGCTTAACTGACAGCAGGTGGAATCTAAATCTCTCTGCCTTCCCATGCTGCCAAATAGGGTCGAGTCACCACTTCCCTTCCAACCTGAGCTGATTTGTCACACAACACACGGCCTGTTTCCTCATTACCTCGCAAGCCTCATTGGCAGAACTGCAGAACTTCCACCCTGAAGTTGCCTTCCTCAGTTGCTGAGATTAGCAATGTTGCAAGTGAAACCTGGGAGATCTCTGGTGGGAATGCTCTCCTTTTGAAGAACGTTTATTGTCGGCCGTCAGGGAGAGTCTACTGTGGGTATACAAGTATACACAGGCTGTCGTTGTTTCTCCAGCTCTAGTTTACCTATTTAAAAATTGCTAAAGCCCACAAATGCTCTACTGAAACCATTGGTAACCTAAAACTGCTTCTGACCCACTCCCCAAGTCTCAGTAAAACAACTTGTCCCACACTTACCTCCTTATCAAGTATAGGATCTTGCTGTCTTTCCCCCTCCTTCCTATTTCAAAATGAAATTGCATTCCCTTTGCAGCCTGCTGTGCCTGACTGGACCTCCACGAGGTCAAAACTTCTCCACCATGAGCTCTTATTCAAGTTTAAGCGTGGATGCTGGGTGGGAGTTTTAGCCTGCTCTTTGTCTACCATGCACAGTTCTCTGACTTTTCTGTACCACACCTTGACAGCAAGTGGCTTGCTTTGGGATGCTCAGCTTCTGTAGCCAAGGCCTGGAAATTACAAGGCTGGTCTGAATTTTCTAACTGTTCTGTGGCTGCTTCTCCTAAAAATAGCAACGTGTCCTATTGGACAGTACTTTCACATCGTTGAGGGAAACGGCACCGTTTCCCAGAAGATGTTGAAAACTTGCCAGGGATACGGTACACGCTAGAGTAAGATTTTTGAAAAAGAGGGGAGCACAGCTGAATGCAGTATTAGAAAAGTTTGTGTTTCTGCTCACACTTACAGGACATGGGGGACAAACAGATTATGTCTCTGTCTATAGATTCAGGGTCATGAGTTTGACTTCATCACTAAAACTTCCCTGGAAGTTCAAACTAGCTTTCCTACCTCTACAGTCAGGAATGGGCATAGCAAAGCCCACTAGTCCTACCAGTTCTGCTAGCAGTCTAGGTTATCCCTGCTCAGCCCTAAAGTCCTGCTTCATCAAATCTTAAAATAACCTATTTTTATTATGATATAAACATCAGAACAAATTTCAGAGGCCAGCCATCTCATTCATCAGATATCACATGAAAAACATGCTTAAGTGCAATTTGAGTAACCAAATGAAGATCCTGCCAGGCAAACCGACAGATCTTTTGGAAAAGATAACTGTCTCACTTGGACAAAAGAAATGAGATAAATCACAACCAACCAGGCATCAACAAAGTACCTGATAGTGTGACACGTAAAAATCATTGGTGAAGCTTGAGGGGCTGGGGCTGGTGTAAGAAACACTGCGTTCTGTTAAATTCAAAGAATAAAATGGTCTATACTGAATTATTGTTTTGGAGGGAAGTTGTTACTGAAGTTTCTCAAGATTCTTTCCTAGGAACAAACCTACTTAAAACTCACATTAAGGTTTTGAGGAAAAAAAAAAAAAGGTATGTGGGTATGTGGTGATAATAGATGCTTCGGTGGCTTTTTCAATACCGAGGGAGAATAAAAAATGTTGAAAGATTTGCATTCTTACTGCAAGCTGCAGTAAGAATAATGGGACAAAATATGGTAGGAGAAGATGCCAGGTCACAGAGTTAGGTATTTTCGCCACAGCCCAAATGAGTCCGTTTGTGGAAAAAATACAGCCACTTCGTTGAGGTCTATGTATACTGGACAAAAATTCTTTATAGAGTATATTGGTTGGATTTTGACAAAACATTCCTGCGTTGCAGCCAGGGAGAGAGTGCATTGCATCAATACGTGCCCCTCTCCCTGCCAGGCTATGCTGCAGGGCAGAGAGAGGGGCAAACCCAGGATTTGGCCTCATCCACCCCTGTTCTCTTTGCAACACACTGCAATCTGCAGCGCGTTTTCAAAATGCAGGAACTGTCATTCCAGCAGCAACGGATAAAGGTTCTTTATACTCTTTCTCTCATCCTACTGGGTTCCCACATTAGCACAAGCTGGAATTTGGCACAGAGGGGCTGCTTTTTGCAGAGATGCTTACATCTATTTTAGGAACATCTGCTGTAATAAAAAAAAAAAGTGTGGCACATACTCCATGACTTGCCACATAATCCTCATGTGGCAAATAACTGAATATAAAATAAATCTGACAAAACTAATAAACTACAGCAATGCCAGGAATAATAATCAATAATGTAACTCTGCTTTTAAGGGATGAAACATGAAGGTCACATTGTGGCTAATTGCAAACATCGCAACCCAAAACATCACAGCTCATTGTGAGACTATAATTTTAACTTCATGCTCAGTCAGATCACATCAATGGTATGAGGCTCAGTGACCTTCTGCTAGTTGGCCAAGATCTCAAACAATAGGCCGATGTAGCCATCATTATACCTTCTAGCACGGTGGCTATTAAGGCCTCTTTTTTTCTAAGGAGTCATCAGACAATAATTGCTAATTGAAACTCCATCACAAGGAAGTGAATTCTGATATCTGACAACAAATGCAAATATTTGACTTAAACACATTAAAGGCAATTTAATAATTAGGGATATATCTGTGCTGACATACCTTAGAGGATGCTGTAAGACCTGTATGTGGAGAAAATTCAGACAGCAAGTTTCCAAGAAGTAATATTGCAGAATAAATTAATGCATTTTCATGTCTCAGATCCTCTTGGCCTATCTTAAAATCTTGGGGAGACAGTTCAGCAAACAGAAATTGTTGGCAGAATCTGTATGCACTCAACTTAATAAATATTAGATGAACAATGCACCTAGGTTTCTGTCTTTCACCCCTGTGACCTCTCTGACCCGTTAGAAAAAATAAAGTCAAGTCATATTTTCCTTCAGTTTTTACAGAATGTGCTCTGTACAGTATGGGCATAAGGGTTAGCATATATCTAATAGATAGCTGAATGTGTCAGATAGATGAATCAGCCTTCTGTGACCTGATGCTATACTGAATTATTAGATTATATGATATAAAATGTTCAGACATCCAAGGAGATTTTGACTATTCCATAGTAGCAGCAAAGAATGACAGAAGTCTTTTGTCATTACTACCATCTGCAAAAAAAACTGGGAATCATACAGTGCGCACTTACTATTTTGTTGCATTCTACCTAGAGAATAGGAAGCAGTAGTTATACGGTACACGTCTTTTAAATTCTCCCATAAAATAGCTCCACACTGTGATGCCAGAAACACCATGATTAATTTTTTCTTTTTAAATTTTCTGTTCTGCTATCCTATCAGAAGTCGGGAAGACAGCTTTGTCAGTTAACTGATAAAACATTGGCCAACTAATGCTACGTGTTGTTTGTATACCGTTGTGTGTCTTAAAGGTGACGTTTGCGGTAACATTTCTGGCAAGAACACACGGCTCCACGCTGACGGGCGGTTCTCTGTACCTGAGCACCACATTTCTTTACTTCACCGCCTTTATATCTCACAGCAAAACTCCAGGTGGAGTCGGGGTCCACCAACCTGCTTGTGGAGCAGGTAAACGTCTCATATGATGGTTTCATGGTAAGGAAGGATTTATCAGAGGGAAAGGGTAGATACCTAGGCCACTGAAACCCAAGGGAGACCAAAGGAAAATAAAATGAGCCAAGCAAGTAACTTCCTTGTGCGTATGTGCCTTGCAGTTCCCTCCGCTCTGCTGGCACTGGATCCTGCTCGCTGCCGAGCAGTTTGCTCCTGTTCCGGCAAAATCTCAACATCTGCCCAGCCTTAAGAAAGGAAGAAAGCCTGGTAAGGACAATGGGGTGGTATTTACATGTTAAAATGTGGCCCATAAGACTTAAAGTTGGTTGTAAAATAAAGAATAATTTAAACCGGGCAACAGGATGCATGCCTTAAGTTTCTCAAGTGAAAAATAAGGAGTATCTTTATTATTAAGTCCTTGACACAGTGCCCCCAGGGTATACAGCGAGTCCAGAGAGCTCTTACATGCCATTGTGGGGATCTACCTTTGAACTCTCAAACGGTTGGAGTGATGGGGGGCAGCAGAAGTGTGTTCCGCTTGACGATACCTAATGTGAAATGCATTCCTGTAACCCACACAAGCTCAGAGTGGCGATCTTACTCGCTATGGTGCAAAAATCATCCAAAGGCTTAACAAAAAAAAAAATTATAATATAATCCCAAGAGATAGACATCTTCAGTTCTCTGTAAAAGTGTCCAAACTGGTACAAAAAAGAATGTAAAGCCCATTTCAGACGGTGGGAAAGAATGTAGATTGTAGGTGGGGATGAAGATGAAATGGAAATATTTAACATTCATTCCTGATAGAAGCTCTCTGTGAAGTGCAGGAAATCCTCAGACTTATTTTTTCAAAAAATTAAGGGGAGAATGGGCGCATTTCTTTTTAATCTCATCCAGACTTTTCAAAATCCGCCTTTTTTTTTTTTTTTTTTTTTTTGGTCTCTTTCTTTTCCTAATAATTTTAGAATTGATTAGTCTTATTGCTCTTTCCTGCCAGTCTTGCTCTTCATTTCTATTGTGGAAGAGATCTTTGTGTGACGCAGGTAGTGCCCCGAGTGTTTGATCTTTGACCTCCACTCAGAGACTGTTTTATGTAGAAAAGCCCCGTGATTATTGCCATTACTTTCTTTAACCTACTTTTTCACCTTGAAGTGTAAAGGGTCACAGCTAGGGCCTGGCTCTTATTACAGTCTTTAGATGAAGCATACACTATGAAAAGAACTCTGTTTTTATTTCTTAGGAATTATGGCTTTCAAGCCTTTGAATTCCATGAAGATAATTACTGTTTTGGCCACCTTTTTGTCTGATATTTGATGCTGCTGAGTGGAATAAATTACCTATCTAACAAGGAGGGTTAATTGGTAGTTGCAAGCCAATGTGCATGCTCTCTGCTAACTCCCTTATTATTTTTCTTAAACCTTCATGTGAACTATCGCCCCGCAGACCGCCTTGTTGTTTTAACCCTTCCCCTCGTAACAGCAGCTGTGGATGACTATTTAATTTCGATTATCCGAAACTGGACCGGGGTTTAAAACATTTATGTGCCCATAACTAAGGGATTCATAATAATCTGAGCCTGTCATGACGTACGTAAAGGGAAGGGAGGGACACTTCAGAGAACTAAATGTTTTCTTTGGGGTTTTTTCTCGTTGAGGTCCTTGAAACAGGCTCACCTCCTGTATGGCGACAAGCAACAAGTATGTTACTTTTTTTATGATTCTTATTATTATTACTGTTTTTAACTAAGTGGAACTTAGTCAATGGGTCCGCAGAGCTAAAACACCGGTGCCAACTTTTGCAGACGATTGTTTAGCGTGAATGGAAGCTTTTTGGGACCGTAGCTCCAGACAAAATGACCCAAAGCAGCTTGGAAAGTGCAAGGAAAAGTAGGATACGCGTATCAGAAAACGCGCGTGGGGCGCAGGCTGCCGCCCACATCTTTGACGTCATTATCTAATATTTCCATATTTTAGCAAGCGCCCACCATAGGGAGGGTGGATGGTCGGCGGCGGTTTCGTGCTGCACAAAATGAAAAATGCCCCACGCCTGGGTGTTCTAATAACCGTGATATTATTATAACAATTACAGCATTTAATATATGGGATTAGTCCTTCTGATAGCGCCATTAGCCATCACTATACCCTGTAATAGGTGGCTTCATCTTTGTTATGACATGATCTTTCCTACTGTTTATTGACTTTTCAATGCAAGGGGGAGGGAACATTCCCAGCCCCCCAAAACCTTTAAGAAGCTACTGTAAAGCTGTGGTTTTATTCTCAGCTGGAATGTTTAGAAACCCTCAGAGCTAAATACCTCGGTGTACTGCTTAAACACCAACAACAGCCTTATGGGGCCTTGCCCGACTTTAAACACATCTTTTTTTGTTGAGAATATTGCATTCTGCCACAATTCTGTAGGCTAACCCTGGGCTCACATTAAATATACCAGCTTCATTGAAGCTTACTGAATTGGACTGAGTTGCTTTTTGTTTTATTCTCTCTTTACTTCACCCCCGACTGAGACTGGACAGCCTTTCTTCTAGTGGAGCGTGCTTTAAAGCATCCCAAAAGAAGGGAAGGGGGTGGAGAGGCTGGGGGAGGGGGGTCAGGCTGGCTCGCAAGGAAACCAAAAGGTGCAGCTTAGGCCCATAATTAGTCTTGATCCTTAGAGTCTAAAATATTTTAACGCCAGGTTTCTGATTGCAGCGCTGCAAAGTGGATTTGGGAATGCAGAAAAGTAATTAGGTCTGTGCATTGAAGTGTGGAGAGCATTTAAAAGTGAATGGGTGGTTACTACATTCTTGGCAGGCTGTTTTTTATCTTTTCATGCTCCGCTGTTGTTAGAGATGATGGGTTTATTGCAGTTTTAGCACTTTGGAGGTGGCTGTGTTTTTCTTAACCGAGCCTTTCACTTTCCATCTCTTAGAGGAATACTTGCGGCAGAAGGAAGAGCAAAGAAAATGTGAAATCATAAAAATAACGTCAGCCTGAAATCCCCCAAAATATTGTTCGCGGGAGCAGAACAAGCAAGAATAAACCACAGCCCTGCAACAGGCCACTTGCAAAGAATCCGGGTTTAATTAATGACTCATTCTGTATAGAACCAGCTGGAGACAATGGTCACCCCAAGGAGAAGAAAAACAAAACATTTGATTCTCTGGCGGGGTATGTTCACATCGTCATCTGTACAAACCACCAGGCAGAAAGGCCTGGAACCATCAACCTGCTTATAACTCCTGACTGGTTTCCCAGTGCGGGTGAAAGCAGCGTGCCAACGGTGGGAGAGCGTCTAGGAATTAGCAGCCGTGCAGCTACATACCCGTTGCAATTCTTAATAATCCATATTATCATTATTATTGTTATTATTAATAATAACGTATGTTGTTAAGGACATATACACTTAAAATAAAGATATACAAATTTTCTTCTGAAATGTATCATTTTTACAGGCCTGGCTGTTGAGTTTGCCATTTAGAGGCTCATGGTTGCTGACCTGACATAGTCAAAAATTCGCGTCAAAAATCAAAGAATTCTAAAAACGAGAGAGGAACCTGCGTGTTTACAAAGGGGGAAATAGCTTCACTGGCTCTCTCTGCTCTAGCTGCAGACTGCAGCATTAAAAAGCTATGACAGAAATACGAGGGAATTCTGGGCCATAGAAAAATACAGGAAGGGCACTTATTAGCTCAGAGAAATTGCTTAAAATATTGGGAAGGATCTGCTGAGGTACAAGGAGAAGAACACATGGAAAGTGTACAATAGAAATCTGATAAACAGATAACCTTGGGGTACCATAATTGTATTTTTTATCAGATTATTCCTTTTAACTAATTCAGTTCTCTTTGTCAGGGACTCAGATGGGTTTTGAAAGATATTTTAGGGTTATTTTCTTTCCCTTTTTTTTTAATCAATTTTTAACTGATCTACTCTTTTTCTTCTATTCAGGTCACCTAAAAAATTTCATTTCATCTTTGGGTTCACTAGGTATTTATTCGCCTAAAAGCTTTGTTTCATTTCCAGAGAAGCTTTTAAAGGGGATCTAGTATATTTTTCTTCTCTTTGGTACGATGTTTTATTTTGGTTGGTCCTTTCCAGTAGGCAGCATTTGTTTCAGAGGCCTCTCGTACGCAAATGAGCGGTAGAAGGGATTCAGCTCTTGCAGGACATACCTGTCACCTCTTATGTCTGTGGTGGGAAGAAAAACAAGGCTTTTTTAAACATGCCCTAAAAGGTTGACCCCAAATGAGGACCTCTGTGTGATTTTCGGTTTACACACCTCTATTGGTAGGTTTTAGCTTTAAAAAACCAATGTCAGTTTCACAAAATTTGAGATCTCTCTCCTACCTCTGGGAGCCCAACTATTGACGCCAAAAGACCTTCCCGTATTCCGTAGAATGGGATGAAAGGGGGTGATTTTGGTACATTTGGCACTAATGCCACTAGTCAGGAGGTCTCAGTTAGTGTGGGTTTAAGAGCCCAGAAAGACGTTGGGCGAACATTTGCTGGAGGACATTGGAAAACGATTTTCCTGGTTCCTTTGAAATGCATGCATCTGAAGTTCTTCTGCGCTTCTCGCTATTGATTGCATGTCTGAATCCTTTATATAACTTGTGCACGGCACATATTACTTCCAGAAACGCTGAGCCTTATGAAACAGGTTCCAGGAATGACGTTTAAGCGCCGGTGAAACAATTGTGACACAACATTTCCAGCTCTGAAACATCAGGTTTTGAAATACTGTGTCTGGAGAGATGAAAGGAGAGACGCAGAAACGACAGTAAAACGTGAGGAGACCTCACAGTATTCCCTCAATTCCTGGGAATGAATAAAGCCCAGGAAGCATCTGCCTGGCAGTTGCGGAGGTGAGGGGAGGGCGCTCAGAGCTAGGGTACCTGCGCTCTGCAAAGAGGCACCAGCTGCCCTTAAAACTCCTCATTGCTTTTTGAAGCTCGATGTTAATGTTTGTAGGCTCTTTAACCTCGTCTGCGCAGAAAAGGGGCACGTGGGTCTGTAAGTCAGAGCTTACTGGCCTCCAGCACACTATTGCCTCAGTATTTCCCATTTTATACAGAAATGAACTAAAGTTTCGAGAACCACCACAGCAAAATGGGTTTAATTGGTCTGTGAACTTCATCTTTATGCAAATGATGTCCTGTTGCTGCAGTATGGAAAACTGGATGAAATCCAGAGGTGCTCCAGTACCTGGGTCTCCAAACAGCATCAGGAGCAACAGGACCATTAATTAACAGCAACAGAACAACAAAACTTGTCACTTCTGCACTGTTTTTCCTGTTCCTTAATGCACTGTCTCTGCCACAAGTTTATTTTATCTATTGAAGTGTCAGCAACACGGTACTCTTGCTCGGCTGTGACTTGGTCAGGAAGAATTCGGTACAAATTACAGCCCTGACACCATCAGCTCCCCGAGTCATGGGAGCTGAGGAGAACTTTCTGATGCAGGCATGTTGGAGAGAGGGAGGAACGTGGCGATGGAGCAGCGTGAGGGGCTTGCTGAGAGCTGTGATTCTTGGTCACACGGTAGTGACCCATGCACTGGCATGGACCACAGAATCACAGAATGTGTTGGGTTGGAAGGGACCTCTAAAGGCCATCTGGTCCAACCCCCCTGCAGTAGCAGGGACATCTTTAACTAGATCAGAGCCCCATCCAGCCTGGCCCTGAATGTCTTCAGGGATGGGGCCTCCACCACCTCTCCGGGCAACCTGGGCCAGTGTCTCACCACCCTCAGTGTACAGAACTTCTTCCTAATGTCTGATCTAACCCTTCCCTGCTCGAGTTTAAACCATTGCCCCTCGTCCTGTCGCTCCATGCCCTTGCCAACAGCCCCTCCCCGGCTTTCCTGTAGACCCCCTTCAGGGACTGGAAGGCCGCTAGAAGGTCTCCCCGGAGCCGTCTCTTCTCCAGGCTAAACACCCCCAACTCTCTCAGCCTGTCCTCACAGCAGAGGGGCTCCAGCCCTTGGATCGTCTTCGTGGCCCTCCTCTGGACCCCCTCCAAAGGGTCCGTGTCCTTCTTGTGCTGAGGGCTCCAGAGCTGGACACGGTACTCCAGGCGGGGTCTCGCCAGAGCAGAGTAGAGGGGGAGAAGGCCCTCTCTGGATCTGCTGGCCACGCTTCTTTTGATGCAGCCCAGGATGCCATCGGCCTTCTGGGCTGCAAGCGCACGTTGCTGGCTCACATCCAGCTTTCCACCCACCAGGACCCCCAAGGCCTTTTCCGCAGGGCTGCTCTCTATCACGTCATCCCCCAGCCCGTATTGATAACGAGGGTTGTCCCGACCCAAGTGTAGGAGCTTGCACTCGGCCTTGTTGAGCTTCATGAGGTTTGCTCGGGCCCACCTCTCTAGCTCGTCCAGGTCCCTCTGGATGACATCCCGTCCCTCTGGCACGTCGACTGCACCACTCAGCTTGGTGGCATCCTCCTTCACATTGCCAAGGACAAGCCCGCGTGTTCCTTGCAATGACGTTCGACCTGGAAAGAAACAAAGACAAGTGCACAAGCAGGCTGAGCATCTCTGCCCATCCAAGGGAAAGACCAAGGAGCTGGAAAACACAACAGTCGTGGAGGGGGAGGCGATCATTTATTTCTTACACCAACCAGGGTGCTGTAGCATGTGTGAAAAATTGCTTGGTGCTTTCCAAGCAGACTGCGGGTAAAACCTACCATCATGTCAGCCTTTCTGTCCCATGACAGCTCACACCTCCGGAGGCCACAAAAGCCCGGCAGAAATGGGTGAGAAGGAGGTTAGGCACTTCAGCAGAGCCGAAAGCCAGCTCCCTTGGCTAACTGATAAACTATTG